>NC_136791.1:38532908-38535408 GCF_951216825.1 Electrona antarctica
CCTCCACTACCCTGGCACCACCTCTCAGCCTGAAACTATACTATACCCCACACACAACCACATAGTATGTGCACACATGCACTTACGTAAGACACTCACAGACACACAACAGACAATTAGACACACAAAAACAATTACAGGACAGACACACTGTATAGTAGGCAGGCAGTCACACACAAAAACTGACAACACACAGAAGCATGTAGAGACACACACACACGCACACGCACACGCACACACACACACACGCACACACACACACACACACACACACACACACACACACACACACACACACACACACACACAGGCTCTCCTAATGACCAAGCCCAACAGCTCCCAAACAACTCTGAACAGCTATTAGGAGAGGTGGCCAACACTGATGGGGAAGTGCATTTTTTTTTATAATGCCATTAAAAGCCAGGGATTAAAATGTCCATTCGCGTAAATACAGCCACAGTTCAGAGGGGGATAGCCAATCGTGGATAATTGAGAAACCCCACTTCCCTCTCCCGAGGCCTAAGAGTGCCCAAGCGCAAGCTCTCGTATCAATCACGAGAGGGTGTCTGAGGTGAGAGATTAGTATACAGGCCTTTCTTTTCCCTTTTGTTTTCTGTTCCATGACTTTGTTTTCATGTCTTCTAACGACTTAATCCATTGATACCTGGAACGCATCCATGTCACGTTAGCGTTAGCGTTTTAAACATTATGTTATAATTTAGCTATTGAAAAATAGCAGATCTACAAGCTCATAGCGCGCCACCGAGTGGCGCGCTATGAACTTGTAGGTCTGCTATTTTTGAAAAATCGTTAAAATGTGCCTCAAATCTTTCCGAAAATTGTCATGATTTAGAAAACTTTTTTTTTTTTAAATTTCGACGTCAGGCCTGAATGGGTTAAAGCCTATATACTTCAATGACCAGGGTCCCCCAGCTGGCTGGTATGCTTGGATCCTCCCTTGTCACCTGGGATATGCCCAGAATATGGACACTACAGGGTTCAAGTGGTTACGCTTTTGTGTGTAGATGTCTCAAACATTGAGTTTGTTTCCTCTTTTTTTTTGTATTCTTTCTTCTTTTAAAAAGAAAGATCACACTTGTGTGAAGTGAGAGGCACAAGATGTACTTATATTAGCCACATGACGTCTTACGTCGTGATGAACTACCTGTTTTTTGAGTGGTGCAAACCACTCCAACAGCTGGCTTTGTTAGTACGTGTGTGTGAGTGTTTGTGTACCTGTCCCTCAAAAGAATGAGCATGGTTACTATGGTCACTGACATTACGTCAGACCACAGCTGATCAGGCTATATAAGACCTTGCACCACTCAGTTCACACGGGTGTGATTTATTTTATTATTATTGAGAGGAACCTGAGAGTTTGACAGTGTAGGGGAGACAGACAGTAGGAAAGCTCAGAGGTGAGACAACATATAGGAGAGACAGACAGTATAGGAAAGCTGAGTCTAACAAACTGGTCCTCAGATTTATATCCTCAGTTCTCCCGAAACCAAACTCTTAACGCTATATACTCCAGCAGTCCTGCATTAAACTAGGAACCTGGGTCCACAGACGTCCTGAGGTTCCCAGCATAGTGAAGGCAGGTCTGGGTCCAATGTAAACAGGGTCCATTGCTGGCCTAGCCGGCCCGGGTCCACTGGGGACCAATGGCAGGTCAGGTTCAGACAAGACTTACAACCCTGACGTCAGTTTTTCCGAAGCTTTAGCATACCTGCTCTAACATCACTCCCCCCCCGTCTCTCCACATCTCTTTCTCTTTTTTTCTCCTCCACTCTATCCATTGTTTTGCCTTTTGCCGCTTGTTGTTCTGTTTCTAACACTCTCTTTCTTGCTTGTTTCCTTCCCTTGTTTCCTTCCCTTGTTTCCTTCCCTTCTTATACTTTATTTTATTCTTGTTTCCTTCCCTTCTTATACTTTATTCTTTCGTGAATCACCTTTTTTTGTTTTCTATTTAGCATGTCTTCTGTTTCTCACTCGTTTCTTAAAGATGGAGTGCCATGATGTTTTTCCACCCTAAAACATGATCATCAGGTCTTATTGTTATATAAGTTTTTCAAAAAAGTCTACAGTATTTGTTAAAATTTCGTTTTTATGTGGGCACCCCCACCAGTTCATTAAGTATGCCTGGCTTGCCTGGTGGGTGGTGATGGGTGGTGATCCACCTGAACTTAGGCCACACCTACAGCTGTAGTTGTATGATAAAAGGGGAGGGGTTAGGGGAGGGGATTATAATGTGATGTCACTATATTACTGTTTTTTTCATTGGCACGTTTGACTGTCAAGGGTTCAGCCTCCAGGAAGAAACCCTAAATACAAAGGGAATACATCATTTCACATAAAAACGACTCCAGAGTGTCTAAAGAAGTACTGTCACCTCATACACATGAAAAACTGGAAAAATACAAAAATTGTGGCACTTTATTCTCTGATTTAACTAACCGCCACGTCCCCCCATAACAAAAGAGGTGGCGACGAGTGAGAC
>NC_136791.1:38545408-38550571 GCF_951216825.1 Electrona antarctica
ACAGGCCACTCAGAGATGGAGAGAGACATGAGGAATTTAGGGACACATCGTAGGAGAGGTGGTTACACTTTTCTGTTTTAACGCAGAGTAACATTTTGAGGACTTCATGATCACGTGTGGTTTTTGGAGGTGTTTGAACCGCTTATCACTGCCTCTTAATCCAATCAGAATGAAGGCAACTATCTGCACTGTGTATCCCTTTATCTTTATCCATCTAAAGCATCGCCATCAGTTCGTCTTACACTGAGCAGGTACACACCAGAGAGAGAGAGCGAGAGAGAGAGAGAGAGAGATTGCGTGTGTGTGCGTGAGAGTGTGTGTGTGCGTGTGCGTGTGTGTGAGAGAGAGAGAGAACGAGATTGCGTGTGAGTGTGCGTGTGAGTGTGCATGTGCGTGTGCGTGTGCGTGTACGTGTGCGTGTGCTTGTGCGTGTGTGTCCGTCCCAGCACTGGGGAGCGGGGGACCACAGGTGCTGGGGTGAATCCGATGGACATCAGTAATTTATCATTCATACACCAGTGACGGCCAGCCAGGGCAAAATATGGCACAGTAAACACAATCCATACATCATCCACACACACACACACACACACACACACACACACACACACACACACACACACACACACACACACACACACACACACACACACACACACACACACACACACACACACACACACACACACACACACACACACACACAGGTAAATGCATAATAAAAACACACACGTACATATCTTAGACAGATGCTTTTATAAGAGTATGATAAAGACATGCTTGACCATATCTGTATTTGTCAAATTCTTTCTTTCTTTCCTCTCTCTCTCTCTCTCTCTCTCTCTCTCTCTCTCTCTCTCTCTCTCTCTCTCTCTCCTATTCTCCTCCTGAAAGCTCTACCAGCTGATCTCCAGTGTTTACATTAGATTAGCCTAGAGAGAGAGGGGCTAGTGGGCGATACTGAAGCCAGCTGCTTTCCACTCGGTGGCAGTAAACGTGCGTGCGTGCGTGCGTGCGTGCGTGCGTGCGTGCGTGCGTGCGTGCGTTTGTCAGAGTGTTAGAGAGAGTAATACGTTTGATATTAACCACACAAAGGCATCTGGGACAGATCACACTGTGAGCTATAGATCTGCTAGAGGTCAAAATAAAAAAATATAATAAAAAGCGTAACGAGGGGCTTCAAGGGCAATACGCACTCCTTCCCATGTCCGAAAATGTCACGGTTCTGAAAGGCTTCCAGAACTACAGCTCGGAGAGAGTTCTGACATCTGGAGAGGTTCTTGGACCGTACGTCCAAAGCTCAAAAGGCCATCGATTTGGAGCTATATCACCTCCCTTTCCGAAGACCAGTTCGGAAGGAGTCAGAAGGAGTTTGGAGCACGTTTTAGTATAGACACGTGAGGGACTCTGGTCAAAGTGCATGTAAAAGGTTGAATTAATATTAGCAGCAGTGTGGCCATTTACTACACGTACGTCTGGATATGTGTCTGTCTGTCTGTCTGTCAGTCAGAGGGTTTATCAGCGTGTCCTTATGGCTCAGGGGTGTCCAGTTGACAGTTGGTGTTACATATCAGTCTATATGCGCTGCAGTGCAAACACACATAGCGTCCACATACCTCCCTGACCCTCCAGGCCTCACAAACCCTCTGACCCATCTCGGTAAATGACAGACCCCGTCCCACCTATACTGTATAATGCCAAACAAGCACACAGACTGAGTTTCGCTGCATGGCCTGCGCTTCCACATTATGCGCGGGCACGCGTACTATAGTGCCACCGACCGCACTCACAAAACGGGTTTTGTGCATTGTGTGCACACATTTACAGTCACTCACACAAATTACATAGGTTAAAACATTCTAATGACATCGACAACACACACGCACGACGCACGCACGCACGCGCGCACGCACGCACGCACGCACGCACGCACGCACGCACACACCTGTTTTATATGTGCTGTACACAGTAAATTCCTCAGTTTTGTACAAGGCGTGTTAAGTGAACACCTTGATTGTGCAGTGTGTGTGGCCAGTGTGAGTCTGGTGTTATGAAATGGTTATGAAAGATGTGGACTCGTGTTTGCACTGACCACAGGGCAAAAAAGTTCAACATGTACAGTCCATGACTAATATATAAACATATGCACGCCCGCCCGCGCGCGCACACACACACACACACACACACACACACACACACACACACACACACACACACACACACACACACACACACACACACACCCCCCCCCGTCTCTCTGTCTGTCTATCTCTCTCTCCTCTCACACACGCACGCGGCCGTCCCAAGGTACATATCTACCCTCCCTGCCTGCACATAAGGACACGACCCTTTAGAAACTTTCCACAGATGGTGGGTAGGTATACAGTATGTAAGTCCTGTACACCCTGTCTCTGTGACCGGCCTGATATCTGACCACGCCGTGCATCTATTACTGTACAGTCCATCCAGCTGCCTGCCGTCTCACAGCTAGGCCATGTTTGGGGGGTCATTCGACACCCCGCCTGTCATTTCTACACGACTTCATCCTCAGACGGGACTCACAATGACTGTGCACTTTGCCACACTGGGAAAACCCCTGAGTGTGCATTCATTTAACTCAGAGGGTGTGCAAACGTATAAGGAAACGGGCATGTACGGTACGGTCTAATTACCGTTAAATCACCACTCAAGGTTTTAACAACACAAACCGTATAGCGTCCCAATTCTTGGGGGTTAACTTTCGGTGAAGATATATAGGCGATCTACAAGCTCATAACGTGTAGCAACGCCTTGCGCTGTGAGCTCAGAGCTCAGATCGATCATAACATAACGACGCAAAGCTGTTTTCGGCGAAGATATTTAGTGTGGAGCGGAAAAGAGGGCTTATAGTATAGTATAGTATAGGACAACTTGGAATCAGGTCAACTAATTATAAGGTTTAAGTCGTTAGGTGGTTAAAAGAGTACACCCGCACAGTCACCTTTGGCCCTTGTTAGGACTGAATGGGACACCATGTAATTTTGTTTTACAGCATGATAGAGATTAGGAGCACATACATGAAGCATAAAAAGCCATACATTATCTGCCATGCACAGTCCAAAGGGTAAGAGGGTAAGAATGCATGGTGGCCAGCCACGCCACTGGGCACTGGGCCCAGGCAGGCTGCCTGAGAGCTGACGCTAGCTGGAAGTGAAACTATAGAATGAGCTCATGTCAGGCTCCTCGTACAACAACAACGCTACGAGGAACTGTACTGTCGGTTTACACTTTGGGTCATTTATATTTGATTAGCCGACGAGGTTCCCACCCAGAAAACACTCTCAGGTGGAGCCGCGGCATGCGCTTCTGTTCCTATAGTACAACAACAGGATACAAAACACGTGTGTGTGTGTGTGTGTGTGTGTGTGTGTGTGTGTGTGTGTGTGTGTGTGTGTGTGTGTGTGTGTGTGTGTGTGTGTGTGTGTGTGTGTGTGTGTGCGCGCACACACGTACACACACACACACGCACAGGACGGCTGATACATTTGAGTTAATTTAGCGTAGTGGTTCTCAAACATCAAACAAACGATGGATATCTGGCCGTGGACCCCCATTTGAAAATATGTTGTGCCAGAGATCCCCATAAGAGACGATTGATTTGTCCAAAATTGTTTGACAGAATATCTAAAACAGCCACGGTGCATCATGATATGAGATATTTTTGTCTGCAATTTTTGAATAGCTAAAAGAAATAATAATAATAATAACTCTTAGTTGTCTAAACTGTTCCTCAATTTACTGGGGACCCCCTGGCTGGAACCACACCCCCTTTTCACGCTGAGGGGAAGCCGCTGTGGGCCGAAACGTCTGTGCGTTCTGCTGCTGGTGGTGAACCTGTAAACAAGAGATCCTAAATGGATCAAAGTGAGTGCTGCTATTCCTTCATTTCTATAGACCATTTCTGCCAGAACCGTGCGCACGATATACACACAGACTGTTTATTACTCGTCTGAGTGCTTGCTTCTCTCTTTTTCAAGACCCCCTGGAAACCCTGGATAACCATACATGGACAAGACTGGATCATCACCTAGATCTGTATATATGGAGCCGGCCAGCTACTCTACATCTGACCTTTTGACCGGCAGCCGATGAGAACTTGTTGAGTTCTCAACAGTCCCGGAAATGAAGGCCCGGTCCTACCTGGGCCCTCATGAAACCCTGTACACTCAAGACACTGCCCCCGCTGCCACCGCGACCTCGCCCTTTAGGGCGAGGTCGCGTAAGGGACTCAGGGTGTCTTACCGGTATTATATGATACTATATTCAGCGACTGGAGTGACTTCAAGCTAAGTTGGTCACTGAACAGTGCGATCAAACTACCACGCCCCTCAACACACACACACACACACACACACACACAGGTTACATCACGGGTCAAGTCATGGGTTAAATATATCTGGATTTCACTTCCTTCTGCCCTTTCTCTCTCTCTCCATTGATTGAGAACTACACGTTGATGTCAAATATATGACATATATGATATACTGTCATGATTAGTTGGATTTGAATTTCATTTCATCTTCACATGCATGTCTTGCCCTTACCCTCCAAGACACTGTTGGCAAACGACAAACCGGTTTAAACCAGTCATGCCACTGTGTGTGTATGTGTGCGTGTGTGCGTGTGTGTGTGTGTGCGTGTGTGTGTGTGTGTGTGTTAGGGCGGGGGGGAAAGAAGGGAATAAGAGTGAAAGATATGAATGGTTGCGAATGGGTTAAAATACTGGGCAGAGAAGGGAGAGATAGTGTGTGCGTCTGGGGCTGTATGCTTCTGTGTGTGCAGCCCCTGTCCATACAGCACGCACACACACACACACACACACACACACACACACACACACACACACACACACACACACACACACACACACACACACACACACACAGGGGTCTATGACACCCGTCTCATCAAACAGTTGGATGTCTGCCAAGTTCATCTGTTAATGGACAGCCACCGCCAGGACTCACACGTGTGTGCAGGCACACACACACACACACACACACACACACACACACACACACACACACACACACACACCACACACACACACACAACACACACACACACACACACACACACACACACACACACACACACACACACACACACACACACACACACACA
>NC_136791.1:38550771-38553271 GCF_951216825.1 Electrona antarctica
CACACACACACACACACACACACACACACACACACACACACACACACACACACACACACACACACACACACACACAACACACACACACACACACACCACACACACACACACACACACACACACACACACACACACACAGCTCCTCTCTCTCTCTCTCGCTCTCTCTGCCCATCTCCCATTCAGCCTCAATCGCTCCATCATCGCTTCTCTCTCAAGCTGCTCCCTCTCTCTCTCTCTCTCTCTTTCCCTTTATTTATTTCACCTTTATTTACTCCCCCTCTTTCTCTCTCTCTCTCTCTCTCTCTCTCTCTCTCTCTCTCTCTCTACCCCTATCCCTCTAGGCCTCTAGGGCACTCCCCCATGCCCTCTTCTCTTCTGTTCTCTACCCATCCCCCATATCTGAACACCTCTCTCTCTCTCTCTCTCTCTCTCTCTCTCTCTCTCTCTCTCTCTCTCTCTCTCTGTACATGGCTTTCAAAGGAAACAGGCCTGCATTTCCCTTGCATGGCAAAGATAAACATGCAAGTGTCTGCACGTGTGTTCCTTTGTGTTGTGTGTACATGTGACACACCTCAAATGCAGAAAACACACACACACACACACACACACACACACACACACACACACACACACACACACACACACACACACACACACACACACACACACACACACACACACACCAAGCTACCTGACGAACAAGCAAGACAAAACATGTTGAGTCACAAATCAAACAAAGAACAAAAGAAAGATATTCTCCATCAAAACACACAAGCAAGACAGAGAGAGACACAGAGAGACACAGAGAGAAAAAGTTAGACAGAGAAAAGAGAGAGAGGGGGGGGGGGGGGGAAATCAGAGAAATAGTGAGACAGAGACTAGAGAGATCAGTCTTTCTGACTTCAGACATTTATATCTCAAAGGAAACAGGTTGACCTGGTCAGTCAGTATTCTTTAACTGGGAGAGACTCTCTCAGAGTTAAATGAACTCTGAGGATGTATTCTACTGTAGGTGACACAGCCTGAGCTAATGTGTTAGGGTTCTGGTCTAGAGGGGCGGGGCGTGGCAGAGATTTGCGCAAGCCCTGATTGGATCTCACCGATCTGTCAGTCACCCCCGGCCCCTCCTCTCCCCCCCCAGTGCAGCGCTACGTGACGTCACATCATTTGGAGCGACGCCCACCCGGGAGGGTTGACTGCCACTTCTAGCCCATAGAGGCCAATGCGTTCCTCCATTTCATTTTTTCACTTTTGCGCTGAAGAAAATGAAAGCCTTATACCGAGGCTATAGGTGACATAGTTGAGCCTTCAGGCTCATCGCTATAGAGTACGGTAAATCATTAAAAAAGCGCAGTGATGTGAAATGGTCGAGCTTTGAATATGATTATATCACATTAAAATAATATGATCAGCAACAGCCCCTTTTTCTAACAAGAGATGTGCAATAATGTCACACTTTGACATCAATTTGCACCATTATCTTGTACAGCCGTTTACGTGTTTAGATGGGATTGCCAGAGACATTGGACTCAAAGTGAAAGATCTGGCCGAAGCAGAGTGTCTTATATACGCGACGCGACTGCGGTCGACAGATGATGATTATCTTACATCATTGGGAACTTTATAACGCAGTGGCGAGAAATGGTTTCAGACGAGCTTTGGAGTTCAGTCAGTTTTCTGCCACACAGGTTCTCAATGTCGGGTCCGGGAACCACCACGATTTGATGACAGCGTATTGATTGTCATTGAGGACAGAATACATGGATGTCAAACATTCCTACACTCGCACCATACGAGTTTTGCAGTAAATTGTACAGTCAAGTGAACAGGGTTTTTTTTTTCGCCTCCTGCTTTCCCTCGCTTTCTCTTTCCCTGCATCTGACCACACGCACAGTCCACGTTTCTGGAGGAATGTTAATGCAGATGCACACCCAGCCACCGACACACGCAGACATGTTTTATGGGCGCCTATTGCACAGCTGCAAGTGCACACACACACACACACACACACACACACACACACACACACACACACACACACACACACACACACACACACACACACACACACACACACACACACACACACACAGACCCCGTCTCTCTGCCTGTCTATCTCTCTCTCTCTCACACGCGCGTGCACACGCACACACACTTTAGGGCCAATATTACACCAGCAGACACACCTGTCCAAAAAGACAGCTTAAAATTGTATACTCCACACATGCATACATACACGTACCAAAAAAAGGCTCTCATGACACACACACGCACACACACACACACACACACAAACACAAACACCAAATTAAATAAGGCCTTCAGACCATTTTAGTGATACTTTTAGCCATTTTGTGGGGATAAATTATCCATTAGATTTTATCATATCGTGGCGGAGCAATTACATCAAGAAAATGATAGTGCACATGGGATCAATTATGCATGCCCTTGGCCATAGACCAGGCATGGGGCAAAGGAAGAGGGCATGAGTACACACACA
>NC_136791.1:38558271-38560771 GCF_951216825.1 Electrona antarctica
TTTCATCCTTCCACACACAGCAAAATGCAGAGAGTTGCCAGCCATACCAACATTGTTTAATTTGGACACCACCTATAATACCTATAATATGTAATATTTCCAACTGATTTTGATTGTCCAAACACTATACAACCTTGTCATCTTGGATCAGGATGTAAGATCATTAGACTCAATAAGCCGCCTATCTCCCAGACTCCATTCCCAGTCAGAGTTAGGAGTTTGAATGAATGTAAAATGATGTGCAGGATGGCAGTTGTATATAATGAATTAAGCTGAATATTTAATTTTAAAAGAAATTAACCTCACACTTGCGATCACTCTCCCCTCTACCAATGTTGGCACCCATGCCAAACCCACTATAACATCCCTATTCTGGGGAAAACATTCATCAAAAATAGCATTATCTACTGTAAACTGTACAAACTCAAAACATGTTGTGCGGTGTGTTGTGAGCTTTTAGATCTAGAGGGTTTAAGTTAACTCTAGTGTATAAAGTGGGTCAGATTTGACTGTGTACCCAGTTAATCTCTGCATGGCGTTCCCTGCTTGTGACACATTATTCCTCTCTGATCAAGCATGTGCACATGGAGAGAACATTTTAAAATGACCAAATTCCTTTTTAAACAGATTGTGGCAAGGCCACACTAGGAATTTAGACAGTATAGTTAAGCTGAGAGAGCTGAGAGTATAGTTACTCTGTCCAGTGATGGGAGAGACAGACAGTAGGGAAGCTGAGAGAGACAGTGTAGGAGAGACAGACAGACACTAGGAAAGCCGAGAAGGAGATAGTGTAGATGTAGGAGAAACAGACAGACAGACAGACAGACAGTAGGAAAGCTGAGAGGGAGACAACGTATAGTGCATGGTTCTCAACCCTCAGGGTTTAACCCCATTTGAAAATACTAGATCTACAAGATCACAACACGCCACATCGCGACCCGTTGTCAACTTATAGATCTGCTATTTTCAAAAAATCTTAGGAAAACTATTTTTTGGAAACATTTTAACAACACAAATCCTGTATGGGGGGTCCCTGGCAAAAGATAGCAGCCAAATACAATACAAAGGTTTGCAAACCACTGGTGTAGTTCAGCCAGACAGACATAGGAAAGCAGAGAGGGAGCTGGTGTAGCAGAGCCAGACAGTGTAGCAGAGCTGACAGGGGAACAGTGACACAGGAGAGAATGCTGTGGTATGATTCAGTCCTGTGCCAACTGGGAAACACTGGGTTTCACAGACGAAGATCTTCTACTCTATCCACAACCCAATTGAGACCTGAGGCCGATTCTACAAGTCTTCTTAATCCTAACAGTTTTCTGACAAACGTATGTTGCTATGTGAGTGGTGCTCAAACTGTTTCATGTCAAGGACTCCCAAAATTACGTATTTGGCCGCGCAACCCGATCCAAACATATTTTGTTTCGTTCCATTAGTCTCTGACTAATGGTATATTCATAAATTCATATACTGCACTATACTCACTGTAGGACCATCGTCAGTTCACTGTCCCAGAACTTAAACTATTGACCGTAGAGTGTCCCATTCTCTATGATAGCCAGTGTCAGGCAGCCAATAATATGCAACCCTGCCATTGATTTGGCTAGCGATATGATGCCCAGGGTCAATACCGCCCCGCTTCTAGCTAATGCAACAGCACCAAAACCACAGTGAATGTGGACTAGTGCGGGCACGTACACAACAGCACAAATAATAATCTGTGTATGAACTGATTCCTTCCCTCCCCTTCATAGAAGACAACGGTGTGTTGAGTTATTGCACGGCACAACATTCCGACAAAACAGGAAGGATTTGGATCACTGTATCTTGGCGTCCCATAGGATGTGTGACAGTATAAGTGCATTGGCCTTGAAGTTAGTGTGTTAATGTAGCTCTGACTGTGGCCGTTGGCACGTAGCAGGTGTTTACATGGCATCGCTTCACACAGATCCCAGACCAGCTATACTGCACCACAGTCCCCCGAGATAACCCTAATCCTTGCTCCACAGTCAAATCGGCTGCAGGGTTCATTTTAAAACTGAGTGTACAAATGTACAATTTGTACACTCAGAGTTACAAGTGGATACATTAATATTTAGTATTTTTACTGTGTTTGCAGCAGCTTTGATTCGGTTTGGTTTTGCAGCACCGTTGATTGATTACTTTTGACCCGATCATTTTTGCCTTAAAAGCAAATCACCTCTTTGGGGGAAACCTACTGATCATTCCCACCAAGTTTCATGAAAATCTGCCCATTTATTTGAGTTATTTTGTTCAGAGACAAACAGTTAGGGGTGATTACAATATGCTGCCATGCATCACTGCGGGCCAGGTCTCACCCAAGCGTAGCGAGAGAGAGAGAGAGAGAGAGAGAGAGAGAGAGAGAGAGATTGCAGATTAATAACTGCAGCAAGTGTTCTGAATTTCTATAGGTGTTCCATCATGCACTATACCATAGGACATATACATATACACACACACACACACAGACAGACAGACACAC
>NC_136791.1:38565771-38573271 GCF_951216825.1 Electrona antarctica
GCTTTAAATAAACGACTTTCCCTCCACAAGCGAAAACTAAAATGAGCCCCTCCCCTCCCGGCTTGCCTCTCATTTGCTGGTTGCATTGTGCTAAGTACGAGGGAAGAGAGAAGGAGAGAGGGAATTAGGAGAGAGGAAGAAAGGACATGGTAAAAGAGGGAGGGAGAGAGGAGAGGAAGGGCAGAATGAAAACATTATGCATTATCGAACAGTGAAAACCTAAATGTTTCATTCATCCATTCATAACTCAAAGGGTTTACAAAGTGTAACTCGCAGAGTTAAATTAACACTGACAATTCTACTGTGTATATACGGACGGAGGCCTTTGGTAGGATCCGGACCGGTGTAGATTGGTAGAGAGAGGAATGTGATGGAGGGAGTGGGGGGGGAGAGAGAGAGAGAGAGAGAGAGAGAGAAAAGACAGGCCTGCATTTAGCTTGGTAAGATGTGGCAGGAGAAACCACAGTGAGAGCAGGACACATCTGTTAGGGCCACATGAGAGAGAGAGAGAGAGAGAGAGAGAGAGAGAGAGAGAGAGAGAGAGGGAGAGGGAGAGGGGGAGAGAGAGAGAGTTCATGTGCGCACACACACACACACACACAAGCAAGCAACATGCACACCGATATAAGCATGCACACATGCAAGAACAAACACATGTACATGCAGTATACAGTATGTACATGCATGCACGCACTGTTCAGCACACATATGCAGTCATTCCCAGGGTCACTCCCCCAAGCTGAGAACCCATAGCAGCAAAAGTGATCAGATATATTTTTTTCTGATAAATGTCTAGAATAAAATCATCACATTTACACAACGTGTATATTTGGTTGGCAGAACCTATTATACAAAGCCCGGGCATCTCTACCCCTCATACACTGCAAATTCCTGAGTTTTAATTCTTTAGAGGGCAAAAATGTACCTAATTTTGCTGTGTATGCTCAATTTATTTAAGGTTTTCTTTTTCTTGGTAGTTCTTTTCTTGCTCCTTTGTGGGTGTATGGACAGTTGTTTCCTCTATATTGTAAAATAAATGTGGGCCTGTATGTAAAGCACTTCCAGATAAAGTTGTGTTGAGTTGAGTTTTAAGTTGAGCTCGTATATACTACACACATGACGAGGTCACTAATGCCTCTCTTTGCCACTGGGCTCCGGTGTTTGATTACCAATCTGGGGACATGATCTGAGCTCCCACCCATGTTCACACACAGACACGCACATTGTGTGAGATTCAATGGACCTACGGGAGGACAATAATGTGGAGGCTTCAGTTTAACGAGATCAGTTCCACTGTCCTACACACTAAAACGTGAACACACGTGGATACGCACGCACATACACACACACACACACACTGGTGACCCTGAGATGTAGATCTGCTTCTGTATTATTGAAAACACTCTCTGGCAAAACACAGAGGTCTATTCACACACATTCATGGCGCACAAAGACAGACGCTCGCGCGCACACACACACACACACACACACACACACACACACACACACACACACACACACACACACACACACACACACACACACACACACACACACACACACACACACACACACACACACACACACACACACACACACACACACACACACACACACACACACACACACAAGCAACAGCATCATAAATCAAACCGATGCGTGTGCTTTTGTGTCCGCTGCATAAAAAGAAAAGAAACCCATTCTCTTGGGTTCCCCCTCTACCTGTGACCAGCACTCTTCTGTCGAGCTGCGCCCGGGCAATCCCCCCCCCCCCCCCCCACTCAAACACCTCGATTTTAACAAGGATTGTGATGTGTGCATCCTTTCTGCAACACATCCTTCCATACGAGAGTCTGGCTGGGGCATTTTGGCAGTATATACAGGCGACACAGAGGGACTGAGATACTGCCACAGCGAGGCCCGCCCAGTGGTTCTGTCACATGACACGACAGCGTGTGTATTCCCAGCTGTCCGTGCGGCGAGGGACTGGAGGGAAGGATGCTGTGACAACGAGGTAGTTCAAGACCAACACACGTCATCAGCAGCAACAACAAGCATCAGAAAACGTGCTTGTTCATCATGACCACATCCGCGTTCACACGCACACACACCTCGTAGTTTCCAGGGATAATCCTGGCGTGTAGAAACGTTACTTTTTAACCAACCACCTTTTTCGTTGACAAAATATATATCTCTGACCTACTGGACATCCATCCCGTATTAATAAGAGGCAAAACTCCCGGCATCAGGTGAATTCTTGTGTCATGTGGTGATGTTGTTGTGGCGTGTGGCGTGTGGCAGTGACGGTCAATTTACCTGGGATGTGTTCCTGCTTGGGGAAGATCCCGCGGAGGGGCGTCAGGAGCCTGTCGTTGTCCTCGTCGGCCAGCGTGGCCTGAACGCCCACCTCCACGGGCCTGCGGCCGCGCTGCAGCGCTCCGCCCAGGGCGGGTGACGGCGTGAGGGCCAGGCCCGGCGAGGGCGACGGGGGCTTGTCCAGGCCCCGGCCCACTGCGCCGGGCAGGCACGACGGCCCGTGGCATCGCTTACGCTTGTGCTCGATGAAGAGGAGGATGTCGGAGAGCGGGAAGGTGGCCTGGCACTGGCCACACGTCAGCAGGTCCTGCTCCGACGGCGAGGAGGACAAGGAGGACGAGGACGGGGGGTGGTGGTGGTGGTTGTTGTGGTGGTGCGGGTGGTGGTGGTGGTGGTGTGGAGGGTGGGGGTGGGGCGGCGCCGTGGCAGTGTCGCGCCCCAGCCGTGCCAGCCTGTCCGCGCCCGCCGACGGTGGGTGGTGGTGGTGGTGGTGCCCGTTGAGGCTGGCGCTCTCCTCCGAGTGCTCCGAGCAGCGCTCCGACAGCTCCTCCGACGAGAGGGCGGAGGTGGAGAGGGGCTCGGCTGCATGCGGGGAGACGACGACGGAGGGAGGAAGGAACAACAGAGGGGGGAGGGGGAAGAATGAGAAGGAGCAAAGAAAGCAGACAAAAAAGGAAGAAATTAGAAGGTGGCTCTTGCTCTAATCATGAAAAGAAACGCCCGCATATGTTTTTTTTTTTCCTTCTTTCTCCTGCAAATTATTTAAAGACTCGTATAGTCTGTGGGAATGTCTTCTCTCACAGCAATATACCATGAGAGAGACGCGTGCGACGTGCGTGTGTGGTGGGGGACGTCGGTAAGAAATCAGTGCACGCAGCTCTGTGACGCTCAAGCGGAGCCCATGCGGTGAACACCTAGAATCTGTCAACATCACCGTCTCTGCACTTATGGGACTGAAATTAAAATGACAATGATAAGAGGCTGTAACATGTGGGACCGAAAATAAGGTGGTGAGAGCTGGGCCTCTGTGATGACAGGAACATGTGTAACGCAGGGGAAACGATTACAGCGCAGACTGATTTCGATAATCAAAATGACAGAAATCCACGTTGGAAAATAAGATCTTGCACACCGCAAAGCTGAAATCATATTTTTTTCCTAAAACCTAACAATTCCAATGCCAATGAAAGGGGGGGATATGGAAAGTTAGGGGTTAGACCAAAATATAGGCTAGCGTTCACAAAAAGGACATAATGACATGTGGTTGCTGTGTGATTTGATATACATGTATCACTCCTGTAGTGTTTTATTTGTATTTTGGTCCTGTAATCTGCACAGGAGAAATTGTCACAATGTGTCCAACATAATGTGCTGAAGAGAAACAGCCTTACAGAACGCTTTTGGTCGAGAGAGAGAGAGAGACTTCCTATAACTTTTTACACGTGTGACTATACCTCTCCGTCTCTCTCCCTCACTGCCTGTAATGTGTGTGACTTATGGTTCTTATAGATACCAACCACCTTTTTACAGCCGGAAATCGGCCTTAAGGAGCCGTTGAGCTAAATTCTTGGGCGCAGAAGGCCCAGGATTAACGCCTGACTAGCTTTTAAGATGCCTTTTGTCAAGCGGGGCCGTGCATGCCGGCGTTAAACACCAGAGTGTGAACACATGCAGGCCAGTGAATTAAAAGACAGGGACATTATTCACTGTACCTTTTTGTATTTAAGAAAAAAAAGGAAAAAAGGGAGAGAAAAAAGAAAGAATGAAATCTTTCACTCCAAGGTGAGGAGCCTGCACTCTTGAGGTATAGCGTCTAATGCACGTTGACCTTCTTTACGCTGCCGCCCAATTTCACATTTTAATGAACCTAAAACCACTGAGAATCAAAAAATAGATTTTAATTTTCGGTGTCTGGGTGATTGGTACAGATGTCTGATAAAAAAGGGAGAGGTTCCTGCGGGTGCATGCCTAAGACAGTGACTGAGTGCGTTTGTCTTTCAGTGTGTGTGTGTGTGTGTGGGGGGGGGGGGGGGGGGGGGGGCTAAGAGAGAGAGAGAGGGGGAGAGGGAGAGAGAGGAGCATATATGCAGAGGTTCAATTTGCTTCGTGCGTGCGTGCGTGTGTGTGTGCGTGAGCGCGTGCGTGCGTGCGTCAAAGGGAGAAAGCGAGGGAGAAAGATGGAGGGAGGGGGGGGAATGTGGACTAGTTCCCAGCGCGCACAGGGGAAGGAAATATCATTGAATGAGATCGCGACGTCTGTGCGCTCGAACCGGGACACGGAGATAACATGTGATAGATTCCGGTGGCTGGGTCTGGTTCCCTTCTCCTTAATTTAACGGGAGGTCAACTGCCACGCCGGCCCCCCCGGTTACACAACAACCCCGGGGCATTATTACATCTACGGATAAAATAGAATGAAAGCTGCATAAGCCCTCACCTCAAAAACCTTAACTCTGAGCGGAGAGCACGTCTGAAAAGCATTTGGTGGATTTAATGAAACAAACAACCAAAACAAAACAATAAAATAAAAAAATAAGAGTGGATCTTAAATATAGCATGTGCGTAATTCAAAAAATTATACGCACGATCACTTAGATTGTTATCTACGTTTTTTGGCATGGTAAAGCTGGAAACCTGAGTTTAGGATATAGAAGAATATGCACAATTAAACGAGAGAGGTCACAAGGATAGGCTACACAGCATTTACATAACCCAAACATTAAGATAATAATGGTTCTTAAACTATACAGAAGACAGTTTCCGTGGCAAAGTAACGCACCAATTAGACCCCTTTAAAAAGTTGTGTGCATATATATATATATATATATATATATATATATATATATATATATATATATATATAGCAAAAATATTAGAATAAAAACAAGGTTATAATTATTGGATTGTCAGTTGTCACTTTCTTAATTCCCTACATAAACTGCAAGAAATATGCGGTTTAGATTAACTGCATATACTATAGCCTCCTGGTATAATGGTGTCAGTGTATATATTATTGGAAACAGTCGCTTAGAATATGCAGGAGCAAAGAAAGCGTGTCGACCAAGACTTTGTCTTCAGCCTATGCAAAATCATTGAATTTTGACAATTTCACGACATATATCTTGTCATCTCCCGTGCCAGTGTTGAAGCACGAAAAGAAAATGTTGCGGATTGGTAAATTAAAATAGAAAAGGACTAGCCTATGTATCAGTAAAGGATTGTAAAATAATAATCATAATCATAAATAAAATATGTCTTGACACGCATACCTCAAAACATGCATGAATATGAAACAGTGTTGGTGAGATCCTGTAATGACAGAAGTGCATGCAGGCTAATGCAAAATAAAATGCCTTTAGACTTCTCTCTGAGAATGCTCTGGCGTGGGCCTTTAGTTGCATATTCCGATTGCTGCCTGTATTAAAAATGCATTAAAAAACATGCTCCATAAAATGTAATGGGGGTGGGGGGGTAAAACAGCCAATTTGATGCGAAAGGGGGAGCTGGGAGACGGATGGGGAGGTGGAGATGGGCAGGCCCCACCGTCTTGTACATTTTCCCTTCTATTCTAAACATATCGTCAAATATGTAGATAGGGGTGGCGGTGAAATTGATCGGGTTCAAGTTCAACGGCGTTTACTGATCATGGTGTGCCTCCTAGCGACGGGACAGGGACATGGATAAGGATAACACTGCCTAGACTCTGCTCCAGCGTACCCTATCTGTCTCTCTCTCCAAGACTCGACAAACAGCGACAAGCTATATGGGCTATACACGGACATAACGAAACCCAATCATGCAAGGTGATCCGCCTAAGATGGTCCAGATATCTTGTATCTTATGTTTGCGGCATCAAATGCGACGACACCGTTTCGAGTGGCACGAAAATGTTGCGGGGTGCTGCCATGGCACATGGTGTGTGGCAGGCAGGCTGGCTGCCTATCCACACGCAGTTCCACGACACCCTCATCTGCCTTCTCCCATTAGGAACAGACTGATATAGCATATACAGCTTGCAGCGAATAAAATCGAAGAAGAAACCGAGGATATAGTAAAAAAGAGAACGGCGTGCGTAATAACGGCGTGTCACCGCGTGCGAAGTGACATTTGTTGTTGGAGTCGATATCCTAAAATTCGTCACAGGCTGGTGATCAACGTTTTGTCTTACCTTGAATGCATTTATTGAGTTGAACTTGTTATTTGGAGCATCCAAATGTGTCTGCATGGGTAATAAACGGAGAGAAAATAGACAAGGCGTCTGTCGTCCTGCTCTCTGTAAAGTCAACACTGCAGAAGCACTGATCCTGTCTGTGTCAGAGACATACTGTACTGTAGCTATACGTATGGCAACTAAATGAAGCCTATAGATTTCTAAATGCTAACATTATACAAAAGGAAATTAAAATAAAATTGTGTACTATAAATTAAATCGTTTTGACTAGCTGTGTTGCGGAGCTGTATGGCTGACGAAGAGAGGGGACTACACACGCGCACGCCGTGCTTGTAAACAGTCGGCCACGAGAATTTTTTTTTTTCCACAATCAAATTCCTGCTTCCAGTTTTTTGAAAACCGTCCAAATGTAGTACGGGAGAGGAGGCTGACTACCTGCCGCAATGGAGAGCCGATAAGGAATATTCCGGGATATTTTCTTTTTCTACGAACCTCCGCGGAAGGAATGGGTGAGTAGGAGCCTATATAGCCCACACAGCCCTGTATGCATTTCCACTGACCGTGTCGGCGGGGGCACCGAAGCCATGTAGATGGCTTTCTCCGCGACAGTTTTGCAGAAAAAAATAATAATGGTTATTATAACAAAATAACTTTTCCATTTCTTTCCGTGACGGGCATCTCTTGACTGACTTTTACGCACGGAGCCGTTTCACTCTCTCTATACGGTCAAGTCCAGTTGACCGCGAGTGTCCAGTCAGTGTCCAAAGCTCGGGTTCCTCGTTAAGACTCCCGTCCGGTTTCTCTGAATGAACCCCCACGTCCGACCCGAGTGCAGGAGGATAAGAAAGGCCAGAAATGACACATTTTTAATATGTACTTACGCGAAAAATCCCGTTTGCTTAAGTGCTGGGGTTTGCCTTGCTTGCGGCGAGACATGTTGGTCTTGTGGCGGCGTTCGGCGCGGATCACATCGGGAGAGCCGGGTTAGAGAGGAGACTCCAGAGGAAAAAATA
>NC_136791.1:38575771-38663271 GCF_951216825.1 Electrona antarctica
GGCGCTTCATATGATGGCTGAACAGAGGCAGCCGTATAAAATAAAGGACACTGCACATTCACCGTTTGACTGAAAAGTATAATAACAAATTATTGCAGACAATTCACAGATTGGTGCATTCAAAAAGGTAAATTCAATAATTTGGAAACATCAATGCGAATTAGCGTAATTTGAATTGGGGGTTTTCCACAACGCTCTGGAATATATAGACTGTTTGTTTTATTTCAGCATATACTCCGCTTTGAATCAACTATACGTCATGACAGTCAAAAAGTAATAATAGTTCCATAAGCAAATATTTGTGGAATAAATGTATGTAAAATAGTTGATATTCTTCGTATAGTGAGGTCATTGTAAACCCATGCTTCAAATAGGCTAATCATTTCCCCACCATTTGCCTATAAGAAGGTAATGGATCAAAAGGATACAAGTGTTTACGAGAACAGATCATCATCCCGCGTTGTCTAGTTAAGTTCAAGTTCAAGTGCCTGTGCTGCGTGCGTGCGTGCGTGCGTGTGTGTGTGTGTGTGTGCGCGCGCGTCGGACACATTGGTGCATGCGCCCCTTAATACAGTCAGAACACCTTTTTTAATTGTACCGATTGGATTTTTACCTCAAATGTCGACGTAATTATTGGGGACATTGTGTCACGCAGCGGGGCTTATAGGAGGGCTGAACAGGTGCCGCTTTCATCTCTCTCTTTCTAATGAAGTATATATCACATCCTCAACGGGCACAAGGAAAGGTTATATAACATATCCTATTGATTATATTGATTAGCCTACTGTTACAGGAAGAAAACAACAACAACACCAAATTCATTTCCCCCCCCTGCATTCATCTGATCTGCTTAGGACCAAACAACGTTTCAGCGCGATACTGACGGCCCTTTTGCGTCAAAAATGCACGGAGCAAACTAATTGTATCGACTTCTCTGCTGCTGAGAAAACGAACGTGTCCTTTTAAGAATCCAACTTGGGAAGAATTGTGAAGATTTTGTGCCTTAAGCATCGGGTGTCCTCGCTGGCCCTGTTGCTCCGTGGATGGTGACAGGCGGTCACCGCGCCCAATGAACCTGATACCACAGTAACATTAGACACAGCTGAATCGATTATCTTTGCGGCATGGAAAATACGGCAGGTTTATTTCGACGTGCATGCATGTGCAGGTTTAGAGAGAGAGAGAAACAAATCTAGGAGATTCTATAGATTTGGCACATATAGCAGCCAATAGTCTCGCATGTTGTAGGCCTTAGGCCTATAGGGCTATTAATCGGCACCAATATCCCCCCCCCACCCACACTCACTCTCACTCTCGGGTGAACCGCACACTTGGCGTTAAAGTTCTCCTGAGTTGAGAGTTAAGAAAACTACCCAACCCAGTTTGTGGAAGTTGTCATGCATATAGGTTGGCTTCATGCCAACCGATGGGTGTGTGTGTGTGTGTGTGTGTGTGTGTGTGTGTGTGTGTGTGTGGTGGGGGGGGGGGGGGGGTACCTGACCTTGACCTATCACACCCCTCTCCATCTGTTGATGACAAACAAACGATGTTCTCCCACTTTCTCCTTATCACCTCTCCTCTCTCCTGCCAACCCCCATCCCTTTCTTTAACCACCTCTCCTCCTCTACCTCCCCCTTCATCTCCTCTCCTCTCCTCCCTCAGCTCCAGTCAAGGCGACATTGATCAAAGCCAATATACAGAGCTTACGCTTGGAGCCCACCACGCACGCGCAAGGGACCCACGCGAGGGAATCTCAATATGTAAATGACAGCGTCATAAATCAGTCACGCGGGCATATGCTTGAATGCATTGGAGGTAGAGACCGTGCGTGTGCGTGTGTGTGTGTGTGTGTGTGTGTGTGTGTGTGTGTGTGTGTGTGTGTGTGTGTGTGTGTCGCCGGCAGATGAAAGAAAGTGTGTATATCTTTCTTCGTTTTTAGCTTCCATTCAATCCCCTGAATTTGTGTTTATTGTTTTCAGCTATTTCAGTTGTGCCACAAATTCCTAAAGGCTATGTAGAGGAAACTGCCAGTATAATATATAGCTTATATATAGGCCTTCATTGCATTCAATGATTAAGCTCTTCAGAGACGTAAAACATCTATTATAAACCGGTATAGAGTGTGTATACTGTTGTAAACGGGGCCTTTGTACAAAGGCCAGTGTAACAGAGGCGAGGCATACAGCCTGGGTCCAAATATCCCCGATGGTCACATGCGTCCCTTCTATTCCACGCGCGACAGCTCCGGGGAAATTGAGTGACTGGGCGCTCGGGCGCATTTCAATATATGGAAATGACCGGGGGCCTCACGAGATAAATCAGTCCTTCTCTCTCACACACTCTTTTCTTTTCGCTCCCCTCCTCCTACCTCGTTCACTCTCTCTTCGCTACCCACCACTCTCTCCCCCTTTCTCCCTTCATGCTCCATCCTACCTGCATGTCCCTTCCACTTTCAAGCACTGGCTGGCACGAGGAGACTGTTATTGTATATAGCGTATTAGCGTTTGTTGTTTCTTCTCCCTAAAAGTATGCCTGCTTTTCGTTAGCCTCCGAATTATCACTTTTTGACTGTTCGTTTAACTCTGAGACTGTCTCTGAGAGAGGGTATACATTACAAAATGAGTGTACAAAATATTAAAGTTACAGAGGGGATTATTTAACATAACACTGCGTATGAGCTCAATTCAACACCTACCAATACTATTGGTAGGTGTTTAATTTAAGTTGAAGTCACTCAAAGCTAATCTAAAACAAATATGATGGGAATTTCTTTAGCGTACAATCAGTCAAATATAGACTTCACCCGACACCCCCTTTCCTTTGCAAGAATGTGTGTATAGTGTATAGGTTATACTCTCGGAGTCGGCTCTGCTTTGAAAGTTGCACAAAAGAAAGAAGATGGGGAGAGAGAGAGAGAGAGAGAGAGAGAGAGAGAGATGGAATAACACAGAAACCTGGGAATTAGCTTGAAATCCCCTTTAAATCTAGTCCCTGCCTTTCGCACTGGAATTCCAGGCTCCGGTGGTCTTCACCCGATCTCCCAGCATTACAAATCCATGTGAATGGATCTAGAATGGATTTCACTATACGTGTCATTATCACACTGGGGGGATGTGCGCGCACGCCGCTCGTGCTCTCTATAGGCCGATGGCGTTAGATGGAAATCAGACGAATTATTTGGCTATAGGCCAAATTATGAGCCCCCACCCCTTCCTCATTACCTCGCATCTCCTTTCCTCCTTTGTCCTCGCCTGTCTCCTCTTCTCCTCACTTCTCATCCCTTCTTGTCCTCTACCATTTTCCCTCTACCCTTCTCTCTTCTCCTTTCATCTCTCACAGTGCCCTCTCGCCATCTCCTTCCACATGGTCCACAGTACAATCCTGTGTTAACTTATCCAAATGTAACATACAGTAGAGTAGACCTACTCCCTCAGAGTTAAATTCAAGTCAAGTCATGCACGTAGCTCCAGTCTTAATGGCAACGACTAGCTTTGAATAAATATCTAAATCCATATAGGCCCCGCAGCATCAACCTATAAGCGTATACTAGCATACGGCCTACATGATACACCATATATATAGATTCCGCCCTCCACCGTCTGCCCGTTAATGCGCGGACATGTTTATGGCTGTAGTAGTTAAGTCGTTGTTAATTTTACACTAAACGGTTGTTATGAAGATGAATGGCGTTGAGAGAGATGGCGCACTTGGGACGGCGTAGCATTTATCTGTGCAGGGAAGGAGGGGGGCTGACGCTGACACACACACACACACACACACACACACACACACACACACACACACACACACACACACACACACACACACACACACACACACACACACACACACACACACACACACACACACACACACACACACAGTGTGTAGCTGGGGGCCCATAAATCCACCTTATTGGAGGTTGGAGACGTGTGTCTATATGTGGAACGTACAGGTTACAACGCGTTTATTATGTCAACTTAAGGACTCTCAGCATGGGGGCTGGAACATAGTTTCTATCGTTCTCTCTCTCCATACATCCGTCCGTCCGTCTTCTTGCAGCTAGACACCGAGCTCCGTCTTTCGTTTCATTGCACTTCTAAAATGCGGACTCGGGTGCCATCTACTGTCCAAATGGAGACACTGTGTCCAGATAAAGATACATTATCAACCTGAACATCGCCAATACTTTGTGGAACTTATACAACACACACACACACACACGCACGCGCGCGCACACACGCACGCGCACACACAACACGCGCGCGCACACACACACACACACACACACACACACACACACACACACACACACACACACACACACACACACACACACACACACACACACACACACACACACACACACACACACACACACACACACACACACACACACACACACACACACACACACACTTCATTTCAAGATAATAATACAAAAGTGGAGGCAGATGACCAGATGGATAAATTAGTTTTTTCCCTCCGCGGCTGAATTAATGCCACCAGAACCCTGCATGCAACACAATGCCATTGTTCATGTTGTAGCCTGTATGGTTCTTCTGACAGTTGTGTGTTTCGGGTTTGCACAATTCTGAACACCGAGCAGGGCTTATATTTCCCATGGCTATTTGTCCTGATATTTGATTATTCTATATGTATTCATTATTATTGACTGATTGATTTCCAGCTCGGCATATAACGAACATTGGACAACAAAATTGGACCTATTTGAAAGATGAAAGCCACGCAACACCTCCGTGAAAACTTGTCCAATGACCATTCCTCCCCAATTTTGTTTAATATTTTAGCCCAAAGCGCGCTGTTTATTATAGCATGACTTGTAGAAATATATAAATGACTGTTGAACAGGACCATACAACCGTTTAACCCTATACAGAGAGGCTCACATATTTATATTTTAAATACATTATTTGATCTTATTAAAATATATGATTATATATTCAGTATAGGCCTATCCGAATGCCTCTGGCTATACCAATTCACCAAAACCGTTTAAAGGTGATGCACATTTTAACTGTGTGTCGGCTAAATGTTCTAAGTGAAAACCAATTTGAAGTTGTTGTTTGGCACAAGATGTCGACTTCTGATTGAACAAATGGTATAAGAAGAAAGAACCGATTATTGAAAAATATTATCATTATTATTATTATTATCATCGTATTATTATTATTATTATTATTTAATACACATGTGACAGCTATCATTAGTCTATGTTAAGCACTGTCCCACTAATCATTAGTCTATCAGGGCTATAAATCCAATCTAATAATCCCCCAAAGTCAGACGTACGGTCTACGTAGCAACGAACCTAAATTAAATTCGTGCTTGTAAATTGTCATAAGCGCAGAGCTTTCTACCTTCAGAAGGATGAAGACGGCGTACCTCCGAGAGCTCAGTGATAAATCATGTATTTTTAATGAATATCAATAGAAGGGGGAGAAAGGAGGGGAAAAAAGCAAGACATGAACCCGCTATCTAATTTGATTAAGCGGTGCTTAGGGCGGAGGAGGGGGGGTGGGGGGGTGGCTGGGGAATAGTGTGATAATGACTGGTCGGGCGTTAGGCTAACACCAAAGCTATTTTAATGGTCTCTAAAGCGCTGCCGGGGAGCCCAACTATTGGCGCCGTTCAAACGACTAACAACCGAGGGGAGAGAGAGAGAGGGGAAAAAAATCATCTAATCTGACATGACACCCCTTATGTTCGGGCTGTTAGCGCGCAAGAGTAGTTAACACGCCGGGAGTTGAGCGCACCTGTCAAATAGTAGCCCAGTATAGGCCTATATAACGCAACTGCAAGCGACCCTCTCTGTACGATACAGGCCCATCTCTATACTGTGCGTGCGTGTGCGCGCGCGTGTGTGTGTGTGTGTGCGTGCGTGTCGCTGGAGCTTGTGAGTGTGTAAATCACCCCACCCAAAAAGAAGAAATAGAAGCTCGTCATACACGATGCTGCGATTTTCTATAGCACTATAAGTAAAACGTCACACAAACGTGGCTTTGCTGAAAACAGGCCCCAGAAAGTGGATGTCATAACATGGGGACGCCTATACTTAAACCATCAGACTTAGTTATAGACAGTAAACTGCTTGGACCCGAGGCGAGTTACCTCTGTATAGACCGCTCTTACCGTCTACACACTACAATGCATGGCCTGAGCTTATAGATCTGCTGTTTTTTTTTTGTTTTTTTTACTAATGTTCCCCCAGAATATGGATGCATGATGGGGTATCAAGTGGTAAAAGGAAAAGCTGTTGTCAAAAGAGTGTGATTTGAGGCCTTTTCGAACCCCCCGCCGTGAGAACAGCGTGAGATAGGATTAGTTCAGCACCATGGACAGCGCACAGAGCCACGGAACAGCAATTTAGATATCTCAATACTGATAGTGATAATACTGGGAAATACTAAAATGCCTTCTTCTTTTCCTTTATTTTAGCAGGTTACTTTCCTGTAGATCTACTTCAAAATGTGTGTAGACAACATATATCAATTCTAGGCTCCTCAACTGTAGCTAAATATGATTTACCCTATACGGTAGGTTCAATGGACGCGCATGCATTTAATGGAAGTGAACGCATGCAGACAAAAACGTGGACAGCGTTTGGCATGCACGGACGATGAGCTAAAGACCAATAGGAAAGCGTGTCTGGATTGGGGTTTAAACTTTAAAGTAACTAGTCTATAGGTCTGGACTGCATGGTCTCGGTTTTCCTCTCCTGGAGAAGCAGACGGTTGTTTTGTCCACCATTCCAGGCGGTGCTGTGCCGCCATACAGGCAGAGGAAAACAGATCCTTTATACTTTCTCCTCTTGGGAGTATTCTCAATGTAAAATCAGAGTGTTATATTAACTTTGAGATTGTACAAATGTAGCGTTGTAGCCTAACGGATCAATCTCTACAGTCTACACTCCTATACACCATTGGAAAACCCGACGTTTGGCAATCTCTTGTGAAATTAAACAACATGGCCCATACTATACATTGTCAGTTAGGCCTAAGTGCAGCCTTTTGACCGTATGAAAAAAAAAAGAAAAAACAATCTGTTCGTTTTACCGGTCCATTTCGTATTTGTAGGCTACACTCTCAGAGTTACAAATATATAAATTAACATGGGGATATAAGCTACATGCATAGTGGGCCTTTTGTTTGTTGGTTTGTCATATACTGAAGACAAAACAAATAGCCTATATACAACTGTCACTTACTGTCTGCTTACTATAACTCCTAGCAGAGGTAACCTAATGTAAATGTGAAATTCGCTATTAACCTTTAATGCCAAACAGAGCAGTAGCCTATACTGTATATAACTAGAGAAATCACGAGTGTTGGTTTAACGGTTAAACCAACACTCGTGATGTGTTGGTTAAACTTTAACCAACATTTATCATCAAATGAACTAACATATATTTATCAAGCAACACAATTCCAAACCCATTGTGGCCTGCAATTGTTCTATTCGGCACCAGTAACATTTTAGTGTGCTATACTGTTTAATAACTTAAGTTGTAATAATGTTTCCTTAACATCGGTTAAAATATCAGAATACAGCATTCAGGTATTCATAATCATTCGGCTATATAGCCCTATATAGCATATTTTGACTGTACACGGACAGCGGGTATAGCCCTGTTCTTCAGCGCTGTCCGTGTACAGTCAAAATATGCTATATGTGATAATTTACTCACTGCATGCTACATGTCTGACTTTTCGTGTTTGATGAGAATGCTGTCTTCTTGTTTCTGCACAGCTGCTGGTAGCATTTATTCTGCATCATGGCCTAAATGCTACTGTAAATGTAACCTACATGCGAACTGACAATAAAGTTGAACTGAAAATGAATGACTAATTGGCTATTTCGATGGTTCCCTAAATTCCCTATGGAGGTGTATAGGACAGTTACAATAAAGTCTATATAATGAAATAATAATCTCTTAAATCGTCTCCCCTTTCATCTTTATGTAACGTTAAGGTGTTTTATTCAGCAAAATACTGCAGCAATTGGAGGTGCATTTTGGGAAATGTGTCTAGCCCTATATGCTCAACGGATATTACACATAACTGGTACAAGGTATAACAAAGTACATTTACTCAAGTAGCCAAGGTATTTTTTTACTTTACATTTACAATGTTACAATTGTACTATGAAAAGTTTAGTTATAGGCCTACTATATTGAAGATTTTGATTATTATTTCAAAACATATATTAACCACTTCAGAATTAATCCCTATAAATATTCGGACTATTTCAAATTAGCCATCTACAAGCTCAACATGTGTCACATGCACACTGTAGATCTTCACAGCTTGTAGATCTGCTATTTTCAAAATATATCTATAGTAGCCTACATTTTGAAAACTTGAAATGGGACATTTCTGCATAATTAGTACTTTTACTTTCGTACTTTAAGTATATTTTGATGCAAATACTTTGACTCATGACTCAATTAGCCTATTTCTTAGGGGCACTCGCTAGCCCCTCTTATTGAAGACAAAAGTGAAGACGCAAATTGTGATTGTCCAGAATGAGATTATGTATGATGATCGTATGATGGTAAGAGCGCCCCTCACTGCACACGGGTGTGATTATAAATAGCCTACAGGTCTGTTACTAGTAAGAGAGTAAATCTACATTGCAGTATACTTTTACTAAAGTATAATAACATGCGAGTACTGGTACAGCCTTCTACCTTGTCAAGTCAAACACCAGACCACCGCTGTAGCCTATACTGAGCCATGCGCCGAGAACAGTCCTTCAGTCCATGCAGTGCTTCTGTTTCACCACGGAGTGGAGCTAACGAGCATGCGCATGGTTCAACATCACCAGCATCTCAGCACAGGTGAGACAAAGACAGTTATGCAGAAATTGTAATCCAATTTCACACACACACACACACACACACACACACACACACACACACACACACACACACACACACACACACACACACACACACACACACACACACACACACACACACACACACACACACACACACACACACACACACACACACACACACACACACACACACACACACACACCAATGAAAATGCATCATGTTGTGAGTTTGTCAATCTACTATTTTTACTAATCCTTAAACTTCTCTGAGTGGTGCAAGTACAATACCGTATGTTTTGTAATAATCTAAATCTATACCGAGTAACTAATAAATAGTCTCAGAGATTAAAGGTGCTGTTACCATATTTCGGTTTTTGTTAAAAAGTTAAAGCTCTATTGAGGCCATCTGATTCTATAGAGCAATGGTTCTCAACATGAGGAGTCCCCACATGATTTAGGGGGGCAGGGGGGTCCCGAGTTCAAATATGATTATTATGGGGGGTCCCCAGTTCAAATATGATTATTATGGGGGGTCCCCAGTTAGTGGTAGTGTCTGACTAGCACATGGAAGACTTCAGAAAGAGCATAAATCAGGAGGAAAGAAAAGGCTTCACAAACAGAAAATAAAAAATGTTGCTTGGGAAAATCCCCCAGCATATTTCAGCATGTATCAGTTTACAAGCAGGATACACAAGTGTTTCTTTTTAATCAGGATGGATGGATGAATCCAATCAGGAGAGAGAAGCCATTTATCAGCTTCAATAGGAATTTGTGCATGACATCATCATACCCGGAAGTTATGCTGAATGCGTAAGTGGCAAAAAAAAAACTACTTTCTGGCTTCGACAGCCCATACACAAACAGAGAAGTCCTATGATCTGATTGCATTAAACGTTAAAGTTTCATCAATTCCATTTTCAATCGTCATGCATCCCATATGAGGTCTCTCTCCTGATTGGATAAAATTGGCATCCCGAAACGAAAATGCATTTTTGTTTACTAAAGAGATAGAGAGATGGGCTGACCCAAAGCATGCTGATATCAGAAAATAGAGCAATTTAACATTTCAACAAAAATAAATCATTTACCGGTATGCCACCTATATAGGCTATAACAACATAGAACAACGAAAAGCATTTGATGAGTCTATCATATCTGGTTTTGAGCATGTATTAAAATGTTTTCTCTGATATAAAGCGTGTGAAATGAATGATGATTAAAAAGGCATGCACACTAAAGACTTTTTCCTCCTGGTTCACTATTTTTGATCTGTGAATTTAAATGTATTCTACAGTTCCTCTTTGTTGAAAGTTGCTCCTCTGGACATCAAATACCAAAACAATAAATTAAATGTAATGAGATGTCATACCAGTCCTTGCCACTAGAGGGGAGAAGAAGTCAGAGCAAGAGTAGATTACATTCTACTGCTAGATCTTTCTGAAACAATTAGAGGACCAGAGTGGTGGAGTCAGGTTACAGAGAGAGGGCTGTGATCGTGAATACAGATGACCCATAATAAAGTTATTTCATGAATGTCACTTTACATTCCGAGAGTTAAACGAATACTGAGGATTTTACTGTGCCGTTTAGAGCCCACCCTGTGAGACAGTGGACATTAAGAGGGTAAAACACTGGCTAAGGTCGAAACGTTTCTCCATTAAGAAAAATACATTTTGGGAGCATTAAACAAGTGTGCAGATGTTTTCACCCTCTTCTCCATGACTGAAGGCTTGATGTCCAGCAACTGACCTAAAAATACAGGTACAAGATGTGCACACAATCCCCTCTGCACCCTGTGTGAGACCACCACCCTTATGCCAAGAGGATGTGCACACAATCCCCTCTGCACCCTGTGTGAGACCACCACCCTTATGCCAAGAGGTTGAGCATGACATGTCATGACCTACCTTGTTCCATGGTGGCGTGACACTGAAACAGAAGAGGATGTTCTTATTGTCAGTCACGTTTACAGTGTACAGCAAAATGAAACACCAGTAGAGACCTCTGCCTTCAAAAAGTCCATGTCCTTTTTTTTCTCTTCCACACAGTCTTTTATTTGTAAATAATAAAAATGAACTCTTGAATATAAAACATACACATCAGTAGAGCCACATCTGTTATACAAACAAGAACTGTTGCAGTGAATACTTTGTCTTTCGTCTAGAATGGTGTGTTGGGAGTTGGAGGGGTGAGGGGGGGGGGGGGGGCATGGTACTGTAAACAATCAGTATTCCAGGAATAATACTGACAAAGGAAAGGGCAGTAGGCCACACCGCCGAGGGGCTTCAACAGAAACATCCGTGAAATGTACGTACATCCACGAATTTATATATTTTTTTCCCGCCGGCTTCAGAAGTCCAGTCCAAACTGTGTGTAGAAAGAAAGAAAAATAATGAAAAAGGTATTTTCTTCCCATGTAAAATGAGAACGAACAGAAGAAGAAAAAAAAAAGCAACTTGTTCCCATCAGGTTTGTTCATGTTTGGTTGCAAGTCGGAAAAAGGAAAACAGAAAGGCCTGTTGTCGGTGCCCCCTTGTGGCCCAAGGCCGCTCAGCGGCTCGCACACCTTCAACTAGACCAGGAATGTTTTGCGGGTTGGCGATGTGTTTTCGTTTGTTTTGTTTGTTCGTATTGTAGATTTCCAAGCCGTTCATCCCGACTCGTATGTACAAGGTGTGCGCGTCTGTGATGGGTGTACTGTCAGATACACTCTTTTTTATATTCATATATCTATATCTTTTATAATTTCTGTCAAACTCATACTTATAATATACATTTAGCTGTTATAGACACATTCTCTATCTCTGTCTCTAGCCACCACTCCCTCTCATTGATTCATCATACACTATAATAATAAATACACCTCTATGTTCCTCAGGTAACCCCCAGGGGCTGGAAAATGCACAGTACTACAGAACAGCACTGTTGGATCAAAGGGTTTAAAAGAAAAGAAATGAGGAAAAAAACAAAACAACAAAATAAATATTAGCTTTCAGAGACTTCCTAATATGGAGATTCAGACCCGGAGTGGTAGGCGTGGCCTGGGGAGGTGGGGTGAGTTTTTTTATTTGTATTTTATTTTTTTATTTCCTTCCCCCTATTGGTCCGCTCCTGTCAGAGGGGGCGGGGATGGCTTGGCTTTTCTCTGTTCTTGTATTCATATTCAGTACGAGCAAACTGTACAGGTACATGCAACATACAAGCTGGCCTAAAAGTATGTGGAACTAACACACACAAGTCTAGTCTCAGTTTTTTTCCCTTTTTTTTTTTTTGTTCTTTTTTTGAGAATTCTTCATTAATTCGTCTCGTCAAAAAAAGAAGAAAACAAACAAAAAAATAAAAAAGAAAGAAAGAAATAATCGTGCATGCAGCTTGGGGCCGGGGGATGTCCCCGAGTCATGCTGCTCCCTCCTGCTGTGGGTGTGTGGGGTGTGCGTGGGGGGGTTTAAACGTCAAAGGTTGAGGGAGATGGGAATGGGTTGGGGTCAAGGGTAATTCGGGCGGAAATGATCAGGCCGCTTTGTGGGGTTGTCGATCGTTTTCGGAGCACCATCGCTCGAAGACCCATACATACACACACGTATAGGGAGTCTGCACCTTATGGTACCATCCTGAACTCTAGTAATAAAGAGAGGAGAAATAATACATAAAAAAATGATCCAGCATGTAAAATAACAATTAAAAAATATCTAATTCACTAATTTGGCCTCTATTTTTGAATCCGCTTACATTATTTTAAAAAGACGAAGACCACCAGAACTCTTTTTTCTTTGGTTCTCCGTCCAAATAAAGGAGTCAAGCTAATCCTTGTGCTTGCTTTCATCTCTTGACAAGGCTAAGAATGTGCACGTGCATGTGCATGTGCATGTGCTGGGCTCCCTTCCTTTGGCAGGTGGTGAAACCATGCCGACTGTTCCCCTCCTGCGTGTCCGCTGTGATGCAGTTACCGCGGTAACAGTGATAGAGGCACCAGTGCCGAAAAAAGAAATACAAATAAAAAACAGGATGTGACATCAGCAGCTGTCAAAATGCTGCGTTGCCTATCGCTGTTCGCAGTCGACCTCCAGCATCATTAACACACACATCGCTATGGCCTAACGGTAAGCTCTACTCTGATTGGCTGGGGGACATCTTGCTTCGAGGACTCCCCCTTTTTGTCACTCGTTCGGGTGGGCTGCACAAGAATGAAAAGAAAGGATGAGAGACAGAGAAGGAGAGGAAGAAGGAGTGAATATTGCAGGGCTCAGCAGCCCAAAGGGAGAAGGAAATTAATGAAAGGAACATTTTGAAAACAAGAGTAGGAGGGAGGAAGAGGAGGAAGAAAGGATGAAAAGTGATTGTCAGACTCCAGCTAAGCTCTGATTGGCTAGTTCTCTCTGTCTCTCTGTCTCTACCTCTCTCTGCATCTCCGTCTGGCTTTTCATTGGTTGACGGGGCGTCTCGTCTTCCCTGGGCGTGTGTTCATGCACTCTGCTTGGGTTCAGGTCCAACGGCTGTGGTCCATTTTTATAAAGATATATCTTTAGGAGGGCGGCAGAGAGGGGAGATGGGGGTTTGGGAAGGGTTACGCTGCGGTTGCCTTTCCGGTCACTAGGATCGAACGCCTGGAGGCGGTCCTGAGCTGTCCAATGACGTCTGGGAAGTCAGCCGTGATGTGAGCGGGGCTAACGTGGGGTCCACCAATGAGGACGGGGGAAACAGTTTGTACCAGCCAATCACTGTGCTGGAGAGGTCCAGCTCCTCCAATCGGATCTGTGCCACGCCCATGAAGCATTTGTGGTCCAAGCGTCCATAATCGCCCCACACAATGACCTGCAGGACAAGATAAGGTACAATATATAGACTGTTTAAAAAAATGAAGTTACACCATGATCATTTAACTCTGAGAGTACAAATCTTTGGACATTCTCAGAGTTACAATCGTTGTACAATTGGCACACACTCAAAATGTACAATGATGATTTGACTGTGTAAAGATACTGTAGATAAGATGAGATAAGATGTTGGCTTTTCATGCTGGAGACCTGGGTAGGAATCCCGGGCGTTATACACGTTTGTTTCAGAGGAATGTGCATGGTTACAGCATTGTTTACTCTTCACAAAGCAACCTGAGAAATACAACCTGCACAGACATTGAAGAAAAGGTTTTGTCATAAAACATATTGACTACTGTCACTTAGAATGTCATGTCAAGATGACTGAAACCACCTTTGGGTTTTAAAAGTTGTATCAAAGGTACAATCTTTGTTACTTGATGATGTTACTTGGTTCTATCTGATGAATCTCCCATAGACATCATCAATACAGTGAATGATGTATGATCTGGATGTGCCAACTCAACCCAGACAGGAAGAAGAGCATTATGCCATGTCTTGCTTTCTTTTATTATAAACAATCTGTTCTGTACATTAAGCAAATTTGGAACTCTATTTTAAAAATATACTTGTGACCAACAATCACCACATGGTGTCGCCAAACTAACAAATCCTTCACAGTATGACTTAAAAAAAGAGGACTTACAACATTTATAGACAGAACACACACATGCATCCGCAAATGCATGCATGCACATACGCAGACATGCACGTGCCCTGTGCACAGACGCGCACACACATTGTGTGTTTACCTGTAACACTTTGCCCTGGGGACTCTCCTCGAACAGCAGGTGTTGCTGGTAGAGAGGCTCCAATGTCTTCCGTGCAATCTTGGTTTTCTTTTTGGCTTTACAAGCTCCATTATCCAACAGGTACACTTTCACATAGGGAGCTGGATGGACAAAGGAAGAGAGGGGTTGGGGTGGGGGTGCAGTTAGAGAAGACAGGCTGTGTTCCCAGTCCACCGCAGAAACACAGCAACATTTTTAAACCGAGTGTCAAAATTATCAGAAATAAAGTAATAATAATTATCTTACACGTAAACCTAATAAAAAAAGAAACGCCCTGTATCCTTGAGGAAAAGTATGAATGAAGCTCATGTACAGAAGGTAGCAACACTGCAGGCGGTGACATTCTTGTTCTTGAAACTTCCCCCGTCCAAGCTTGACCAGAACACCACCTGTCACCCATCCCCTCCTCAGTGCTTCATTATCCAACATCATCAACACCTCCACAGCCTGGGGCTGCAACCTATTCTCAAGTGAGTCAGAGTTACTCCACTCCTCAAGAAATTGCAATGTTAATAGCCGGGGAGCCACAGGCCCAAAAGCTCAACGGTTAAGGATTAACCTGTGATGACAATGTGTGACAATTGTGACATGTCAAACTAGGGGGTTTTCATGATTCTGAATCTATTCCAAGCATTTGTTTTGCAGGAAAAACACTCCTTGGCCTAAAAATGGCCATAGCCGTCATCACAAATGGGATAATGTTGGCAAGTGGCTATGGCCGAATTTAGGCCAAGGAGTGTTTTTCATGCAAAACGAATGCTTGGAATGGATTCAGAATCATGAAAACCCCCTAGTTTCACAATTATCACATGCTACTTAAAGCATGATGAAATTTGGGAAATGTTGCCTTATATTGGTTGTATACAGTATGGTGTGGTATACAAAAATGGCCATAACTTTTTTGCCTCTCATTCTGTGGACCTTAATGACCAAATTAATAGAAAAAACACAAATAAAAAGTACGGCATGACATCACAGGTCCTGTCCAATTTTGGGCCTGTGGCTCCCCGGCTATAAGAAGGAGGGATGTGTGCAGGAATGCCCAAGCCAAGAGGTAAGGCATTGGCAACATTCTGTCCAATGTCTGTGGTAATTGGCAGTCGCCATATATGGAAGAGGCGATGCTTCCTGTACCCGTTATCCATATCCTGAAGCACTTGTGGAGTATCCTAAGTATTTGCATCCACTATTGTTTGTGTTCAAGATTTTGTTGTGGAATGTGAACGCAAATAAAGATGTTAAATGTGTGTGTGCATGCACAGACATACTCGTACCTGGAAGGTTTTTAGAGCCAGGTTTGGAAGTAAGGCCTCGTGCCCTGATCACCTCGACCTCCAGCTGACCTTTCTTGTCCATCATACCGATCTGAACATCTCCTATATAAAACAAACACACAAGCACGCATGCGCACAAAATGGGAATTGTATGGAAATTATCCACGCATCTCAAATAGAATTCACAGAACATTCTGAATAGCAGTGTTGAGCTGTCACTCACCCATGGCAGGCGTGGCCAGTGTTTGTCGACCCACCAACTGGGCGGGGCCTAAGCCATCCAGGAAGTCACTGAACTGACTTTGCATCCCTGAGAAGATTAGACTGAATAACACACACACACACACACACACACACACACACACACACACACACACACACACACACACACACACACACACACACACACACACACACACACACACACACACACACACACACACACACACACACACACACACACACACACACACACACTTGTGAAATGGGACGTTCTGCATAATGAGTACATTTATTTTGGTACTTTAGGTATATTTTGATGCCAATGCACTATTTTTCAAGTACATTTTGAATACTGGACTTTTACTTCTATTCAAGTTGTCATACAGAAGAGAATTTTCGGATCAGTCTCAGAAGTTATGTGACTGCTGCTGAACCAAAATAAGGACCAATATATACAGTATATAAAATAGCTACACCTCAATTTAATCCCTTTATAATTATAAGAGTACACACATGGACCATTGTGGGTCCATTTGGTTACATGTGTACACTCGCAGAGTTAAACGCACACACGCGGTGGTACATACTTTCCCTCAGAGCTGTAGCTGTTCATGCTGCCGTCTGTGGAGTCTCTGCTGGCCTGTCGGTTCATGGCGGTGCCTCCGCGCGGGAACTCCACCGCCATGCCCGTCTCCACGCTCCTCTGGATGCTGGAGGCTCCCTTACCCTTCTTCCCGGGTGCCTCTGCGTAGCGGTCACAAAGGGAACACAAGTCAGAGGGGACTACGTTCTGACCTCGGCACGCCTGGTACCAATGTCAGAGGGGACTACGTTCTGACCTCGGCACGCCTGGTACCAATGCTGCAGGCGTGTCACAGAATGAAACACGTATCAATAATCGTTGCCGTCGGGTGGAAACCAAAAGTGTTACCATTCAGGAAATGGGAAAAAGATAACGTGTGGTCCAATGAATTCAGTTCAGTTATTATTTAGTCACAAAGCTCTTGCCAATTCTTTAAATATTAAGCTCACAATGAGACGCACCGTGGCACATTGTGAGCTTGTAGATCGGCTATTTTTAGCTACTAAGTAGGGCATTCATTTACAAATATATATTTTTTAATATGGACATACCGGTACAAGGTTTCTGCCCGACAGCAAACACATACAATTCTAGTAAAAGGCTGATAACTATGGGACAATATTTGTCAATATCCAGTCCAAACGGTTTTGACATAACTTAGCAACAGATTGACTGGCATTACAGGTCAAATGGGAAAAATACATGATTACTGCCAGATCAAATACGCATATTGACCTGGAATAATCACGTATTTTGAAGAAACTAGACAAATTAATGGAATAAGACCAATCTGAGCAGGGGGGTGATGTCACAGGAGGTGGGGTTTAAGATAAGGATGGCAATAGAGTGATTGGAGAGTGATGATCGTGGAATACAGAGGAAACGCCACCATGTTGGATGTGTCATGTCAAAAGGAATCACTCCGACATTGTAAATTCCTCCATGATGTTCTTCCTAGGCTAATGTGAATCCTCTAAAATGAAAGTTGTACCTACAAGTCTATGGCTTCTAAATGACCACCAGAGGCAGTGTATTTAGCACTGGATGCTTCCATCTAGAAGCTCACAACATGGCCATTTTATCCAGGAAGGTAAGACGTTTACCACTCAAATGGTGATTTTACACTTAACCGATGCCTCATCTAGAGCAAGTTAAAACAAGTGATGTTATAGATCAGGGGTTCTCAACGTTTTTGGTTGGGGGTCCCCGGAAATGCTTTTGCCATGTCTCGCGACATGAAACCTAACCTAAGTTTTCTGATAACGTTCAAATTCGTATTAAAACTTAAGAACAATGACGTTGCTACATGTATAGCAATAACTAATGAGACAGAGGTAGCATCCGGATTCCAAGGTAAAACAACGTATAGGTTGCACCAGGTATCAATGGGTTAAGCTTCACTTCCTTATACACAAACATGGTAAATACAAGATGAAAACGTCAACTCTCCAAACATTCCATGACAAACGATCTTTCTCAGACGTGGGATGGTGACTATGGTGGTTAGCATGTTAATGAAACAGAATGCAGCCATCTTTAAAGGGATAGTTCAGCTTTATAAGAAGCCTATGTGGTTTATGATTAAGTGGGCGCCATTGAAGTCAATAAAAATGGGTACAAAAGAGCTGGCCCAAAGAAAGACTTAACTTTGAGCCATGCAGAATACTCTTAACTAGAAAGGTGGAGGCTTGGATGGTGGTGGCAAAGCGTTGCCAGCAGCAGGCGTGTATAGCAGCGTTGGGGTAGCAGTGATCACGTTGTAGGAGGGAGCCATATATAAATGGCCTTGTTGTGACAATGGGCTGTGATTGGTGCATAGAAATGCGTTGGCTGATTATAAAACACTTATTCAATCAATCAGCAGACTGATAGCTGATTGCAGCTGGGGCGTATGCCTCCCGTGTCCTGCATGAACGAACGCAATGCTTCATTTCTATGAACAAAACATCACAAGCAATGCCTAATAAAACAGTCTTATATTTCAACTTACTTTTTCCCTTATTGGCTTTCACTACCACTTCTGTCAAATGCAAAACACACACAACGAGTTTTATTAAACTCCGAAAATTGTACAAATGGGACCAAATGGAGGGTCCATTCGCACATTTTATTAACCAGTGGTTTAAACTTAAGTAATACATTTTACTCATGTACTGTAAGTACAATTACTTAGAGTTTTTGTTTTATACTTTTAAGTGTTTCCAACTGTCAGTACTTGTACTACTACTGAACTTAGTTGGTTATAGTTACTTCCTCCCCGTAACAATGCGTTAGACCCCTGGGAGATGGAGTCTATCCCCATAACAATGCGCTAGACCCTTGGGAGATGGAGTCTATCCCCGTAACAATGCGCTAGACCCCTGGGAGATGGAGTCTATCCCCGTAACAATGCGCTAGACCCCTGGGAGATGGAGTCTATCCCCGTAACAATGCGCTAGACCCCTGGGAGATGGAGTCTATCCCCGTAACAATGCGCTAGACCCCTGGGAGATGGAGTCTATCCCCGTAACAATGCGCTAGACCCCTGGGAGATGGAGTCTATCCCCGTAACAATGCGCTAGACCCCTGGGAGATGGAGTCTATCCCCGTAACAATGCGCTAGACCCCTGGGAGATGGATGATCGAACCCATGAACTTGTGGCCCAAAGGCGAGAACTCTACCGATTGAGCTACCCGGACACAAATTGACATTACATTTTTATATATTGACGTGTTGTTATTATATGCTTTTTTCATCTTTTCAACAGCAGCAGCATTGAATTAAAGCATATTCCAGCACTTCCACGTCTATCCAGTAACCATCTGTCTATCTACTCAACAAAGTAAAGCCCTGTGTTAATATATCCATCTGTCTGTCTAACTATGCTTTACCTTTCTGTCTTTTGGCCGCCTTACCCCCCGTCGCTTCTGAAATAACACACAACAAACACAAATAAACAACACTGGAATGATTTAACACATAACTGGAATGCTGTGTGACTGTGTCTGTCTGTCTGTCTGTCTGTCTGTCTGTCTGTCTGTCTGTCTGTGTGTGTGACTGTGTCTGACTGTCTGTCTGTGTGTCTGTGTGTCTGTGTGTCTGTGTGTGTGTGTGTGTGTGTGTGTGTGTGTGTGTCACAATCACTATGTATTTATTTTCCGTATGTATATATTTGTCTGACAGATTGTCTCACTCTGTGGCTCTTACTACATCCCTCAGTCAGTCTGGTTGTGTGTGTGTGTGTGTGTGTGTGCGTGCGTGCGTGCGTGCGTGCGTGCGTGCGTGCGTGCGTGCGTGCGTGCGTGCGTGCGTCCACATGTGTAACTATACTGTAGCTCGTTGATCTCTTTGTCTAGACTAGTGATGCGCGGATCAAAGCAAAACCCACAGGACTCAGATTGGGATTTCAGATTGAGCCATGGATTCATCCATGGATCAGAGAGGTTGAAGAGCATATAGAGAATTGGTCAGGGGGATGCAGGTCAAATAGGCTGCAGACAACATTGTTACAGCCTACATTTCAGTCACATTGACGTAATAAACGTCTGCACGCTTTTCGCCCCTTTTTGCGCTGGCTGGGGCTTTTTTGTCTCTCAGCCGGCAGGAATAGAGGAACAGAGCGAGAGCTATTCCTCATTAATAGCATTTTCATTTTGATTCAACTACATGTGTAGCAAGAAAGCTTTGCCTGTGCTTTTGAGGTTTGTGGTCTACATAAATATGCTGCCCTTGAGTTGGTAAACATCAATTATAATGCTTTGGCGTTTCAGCAAATGTTTGACTTTGAAGTAGTTCTAAATAGGCAGCAGCCCTATGCTGTTTCTGTGTATCCTGAAGAAGAAATTGTTTAATTATGTTTTGAGAAATGTGATACATGTGAGCATTTGGAAAATTACCTCCCTGCCTGATCATTTTTGCAGGTTGGCGGATCAGGTTGGGACCGTTGCATGTGCATGAAAATGGGCCTACTGGTTCAAATGTGCTCTCACACCCAGTCGGATGGTCACAGGCTGAACAGAACCTGACCCGCGCATCAATAATGTCTGTCTGTCTGTCTGTCTGTCTGTCTGTCTGTCTGTCTGTCTGTCTGTCTGTCTGTCCTGACCTGTCTGGCTGAGTTGGGAGGTGCTGCGGCTCCGTCTGGAGGGAAGGACCGCCACCACCCGTTGGCTGAGGCTGTTGCGACGCTTCTTCACCCCGTCCAGGCTGAGCGCCGTGTCTGATTGGCTGCCGTCAGCATGGTCGATACCGTAGATCTCACCGCTGACGCTGGTGCTCTTCAACATGTGACGACCTGCGGCACGCATGGCACGGCTGGGAGGGATGGAACACACACACACACACACACACACACAGACACACACAGACACACACACGTAGGGGCAACAGTTAGTCGATTGAATCAATTATATAAAATTAAATAAAAATCACAATCGTGTGAAGTGAGGGGCGCCTTTTAAAAACATTGGTTATAACTAACAGGCACGACATACATACAATATCTGTCTGTGTCCCTCTAATGCCCATATATGGAGATCTCTGTAAATGTCTGTCTGCCTGTGTCCCTTGTATGGCCAAATCGGCCATATACAGTATATGGGGATCCCTGTATCCGGCTGTCCTTGTCCCGTTATGCCATTATATGGAGATCAGCCTGATGTCATCAGTATATCGACTTATCAGTCTGATCGGCAGTTCTGACTCTTACAGGTCTGTAAGATGGACGCTCACGGGTCCATTTGGTTCCATTTGTACAAATCAATGTCTACCTGAACCTTCCACGGGGTCTTTCCGACTGTATGGACATGTAGCTGGTGCTGCTGATGCGAGAGGCACTGCTGGTACGAGAGATGGCTGACACGTCGCTGACATCGCTGTCCGAGGACTTGTGGGAGACGTTCTCGCAGCTTCTCCGCTGGTCCTTGTAGAGCTGCTCAGAAAATGGTTCATGTTCAGCCGACATTCCAAATACCCGACAAAGACATTACACGAGGAGTAGAATACACAGGCAAGCTTCACTGTTAAGTGGGGAATAAAGAGATCCTCTGACCTCCCGTTTGTTTTTTAGGGTTTTCTCCAGATCCTGCTGACTGGAGGCCGTGGCAGGAGAGGCCCGGTTGGGCTGAACCCTCACGTTCAGCTGCCGCACACGCTCTTCTGATGCCAGGGCTACACACACACACACACACAATGCACATGTCAAAAACACAAAGAAATCAACGCAATGTAGAGTTAGCATGCAGAATTGCTTCTTAAAATTGCATAGTTTAAATTAGCACGTATCGTATACGCGTCTCACAACACACACACACACACACACACACACACACACACACACACACACACACACACACACACACACACACACACACACACACACACACACCTTGTTCTACAGTGCTGCTCTTGGCGGGGACCTGTGGAAGCTGTCTCACTCTGCGGGCGGAGGACAGAGACGAACCACTTTGGAGGTGAGACCTGGGGGACGGAGGGAGGAGGAAGAGGAGGAAACGGGGAGATATGGGAAAGGAGAAATGTCCGAGTGGAGGAGGAGAGGTACCGAGACAGAAAGAGAGAAATACAGAGGTGGATGTACATGGCCAAAAGACAAGAGAGGTGGAGTTGAAGAGAGAGGGGAAGAGAGAGAGAAAAAGGGGGACAGCAAGAAGGCACATGGATGGATGAAAAGAAAGCGAGGGAGATGGATGGGAAGAGATAGAAAGAGGATGAAGAGGGGAAAAAGAAGAGGAATGAGAGGGTCAGTCTACAGAAGTCCAGTATGTATACCACAGCACCAGTCGTATACTTGTTTCAAGGGCTCAGACCAAACACAATGTTTGAGCCACACATTTCAGCAAAACCCCTCTGATAAAACTATGATTTGACTGCACACAATACAGAACATTCATTGACATCAAGTGATTGCGATTATTACTCTGGAGGTTGGAAGAACTCACTTATTCCCACTTTCATTATAGGAACATTCTTTCAGTTGTCCCCGCTTGCCTTATTATGCAGAGAAAATGAAACAAAATGTTGTTTGGAAACATCAACATATCCCAGGAACACACTTTTTTGCAAGCTGGGCCTCGGCTGAAAGGCCAAACAGTGCAGGGGGAGCATCGCCTGTTGCAGCAGTTTGTCCGAATGCATGTTTAGCGAAAGAAGGGGACTACAGTAAACCCTAGTACACTTTTGTCAGTTTGCTGCCATCTAAAGACAAACTACTTCAGTAACACAGCTGCAGGAAATAAAACAATAATAATGGGTGTTGTGGATTGTAGGTGTGCCAATGTGAAAGCATTGACAGTAGTCAACAAAATTGTCATCGGCACATTAATCTCTCAAGACAGATTCAGCTCGTTGATGGGTTCCCAGATTGTCAGCACATACTGTACATCTATCAAGATGAGACCATGTGTCTCACCATCTACGGTATGTTTTGTTTTATTATTTATATATAACTTTGGCAGCAAACGCACACAAGTGTCCAGGTGTTACAGTAAGTACACTATAATAAGCACATTCAACATGTGGGGTGGAAGGCATGTGAGGACAGCACAACCACAACATGACGTTTAAAAAAGGTTTGACAGTGCGGGATCCTGTTGTGGGAAAAAAAGCAGCAAATTAATATTCAGACAGTGAAAACAAAGCCGTTGTCATAGGAAGCTTTAAGCAGAAACGCCACATAATGTACCTGCACATGGCTATTTATTCACACCCATTCATAACACAGCATACCCAGGGCCATACCATACCCATACCATGTATTCACGTGAAGACAACATAAACGGTTAAGAAATCCCACCAGCGTTGAACGGATTGAACAGTCAAAAAAATAATAATGTGTGGAATATTTCATGTAGCAATTGAAATTAATCAGACCAGCTGAAATTAATATACGTCCAATCGTAATTACTTCCTGTCAAACAAAAATGTAATGTGTGATTACATCAGCAAGTCCCATGAATCCTGATTTCATTCACCTGTGTGATTCCCACGGCTCAACGTCCCTCTACACGCAGCCTATTCTCATTTTGGACACACTGTTGGGCTGCTGCTACTCTGCTCTGGCCAGACAGTGCATTATAAACTTTCCCGTTTTAACCTTAAACAGAATACTAAAATATGTATCTGAAAAATTCAGGTGAGAAATAGGCAAAGTAAGTAAGTAAGCAACAATCTCTGCCTCTCTCTCTCTGCCTCGCGGTGTGAGTGCGGACACAAGGCAGGATCCCATAAACCGAGGTCACTCGGCTGAGACACAACTTTGTTTTCCCAAGCAATTTCACAATAAAGGTAGAAAAAAAGCCATTGCTGCTGGACTTTAAAGGGCTATCATCAGGATAGAGTTTCAATGCCATCCCTAGTCTAGATACTGTATATATTTTAGGGCTAATGGTGCATTAGTAGCTCAGTTTCTTTACTAGTGGGCAGTATTCTGAAATGCCTCCAAAGTTTACATAACATCATCCGACCACAGTCATGGCCACAGACCATATTCAATTTAGAGACCATTATCATCATCAACAATTAACTTAATTAAATGCACATGGATAGTGATAGGGTCCCTTTAAAGCAGTGCTTCTCATCTCAAGTCCTAGGAGCATGGCAGTCCACTGGGATCCAGATTCCAGGTGAATGAAATTAACTGCAAAAGAGACCCCCCCGCACACGCACGCGCACACAGTGACAACACATTCACTCACCTTTACACACACATCTACACGCTCACACACTGACACCCACACAAAGCCGAGAGCTGTGCCAACAAGACCGACACACACACACACACACACACACACACACACACACACACACACACACACACACACACACACACACACACACACACACACACACACACACACACACACACACACACACACACACACACACACACACACACAATATGAAGGAGAGAGTCAGTTCCTCTCCACTGGAGGGGATGGAGTGGTCAGTCTGTTGTCGGATTTGTTTCTGTGGGTCAGACTCAATGTACAGTATGTGTCTGAGTGGGGAAGCAGGGGGGAGGGGAGGGTCCCCTTACCAAGTGGCCGCAGAGGGGCCTTCTTTCCTCTGGAGCCCCTCAGGATGGAGGTGGGCTTAATTTGGACTCTGTCTCTGGCAGTATACGCGCACGCACGCACGCACACGCGCACACACACAATACAAATCCCATAGAGCCCAGCGACAGTGCCAAGCAGCATGCAGAAAATAAACACAAAAATAAGGAAAGGGATAATAAAAGTGGGGACATGGGTGAAGAAATAAAAAATAATTTAAACAAATGATCAAGCAAAGACAAAGCCTGATAAATATGACAGCAGCGAAGCTGACAAGCCAAGACCCTAGTACTAATGTACCGTGAATAAAAAAAGCCACATAGCCTATAAAGAGGCCTAAGATAGGTTTATATATCTTAGACTTATCTTAGGATAGGTCTAAGATACAGTAGGTGGCATTGCAAGTTGCCAAAATCGAAAAATGTACCCTGATCTTGAAAAGCACTGCACAAGTTGGTGAATTACATTTGGCAAATTCACAACATTTTCATGTTCAAGCTGCAGTAGTTTTGTGTACATTGTCTCCCTCTCCTGGCAGAGAAAGGTGATTGCAATGATGTCAAAACTACAGTAAAGTGTATTAATCAGGCGGGAAATTGACATGATAGTTCAGTTGGTGATACAAGCATGAAATTTGGCACATCAAAGGTCATCTACCTTCATATGACCCTTATTATTAATCAACCTTGAGCAACGCAAAGTCTCACCCTTCGTGGTCTGCTTGAAAATGTTGGAATTATGCGTGGTCCGAGGTTCATTATCAATTAGAGTCATATGAATGTCATCTTTGCCAAATTTCATGCTTGTATCACTAACTGAATTATCATGTATTAAAACCAGCCATTTCCTACCTGACAATATCATAGAGAATAGTTAAAATGATGTTTTGTCCTTTGTAATGTTGTAGTCTGGGAAATGAAGCTAATTTATTTTAGCCTAGAAATCAGACAAATCTCCGATTGCAAAAGAAAAAGCACCGCTCAGTTGTAATTAGCCCTTCACTAAGTCCCTCCCCAACCCATGAGCTTGACCTCGATAGCAACCGTTGCTAAACTATTTGGATTGGCATTGGACAATCGCTTTTTGGGGTGGGATTTAGTGAAGGGCTAATTGTATTTCACTCCCTCCGAAGTAGTAAGGGGCCAATCAGGAACAAGTATGCAAAAAATGGGGCAGGTTTGTCACCACAGGATTTTTTTATGCACCCCTTGGAAAGGCAGGTTCCACACAGAGATTATATCTACGCAGTGATATTAGTTTGGCCATGCCAGGCTATATTTATATATTTCTGTGTTCCATAAAACGTAATTCGGTATTTAAGTCCGACGTCATTTTGTAGTCCTACGTTACGTCCGGGTCCAAGTGGCACCAGCTCCCGTCGACTTCTCATTGTAAATAGCAATATTAAAACGCGTGAATCTTTTTACAATGACGTTGTTTTTCAGAAAAGAAGCTATTGAGGGTTAAAATGGGTCTTAATGGGTCTTATTATCATTATTATTGAAGGTGGTAACAGTCCATTTGCTCAGTACAAATAATGTGTGCAGGGTTGAGTACATTGAATGTAGTTTGCATTAATACGATCTCTAATGGAGGATTTAGTTGACACAATGAAATAAAATGGCTAAAGTATTCAGTGTGGGGCAGACGGCCTGTCACAGCCAGATTTGGGAGACCAGTAGCTTTGTTGTTGCAAGGAAAGCGGTAAAATGAGACTTTAGTGGTTGTTTTAGTCTCAGATTTAGTCCGACGGAGGGACACAGTATAACTATATGGGGACACAAAAGCGACACAAACAGTAGGACCTGGAAGTAGCTCTGGAGGGGGCGCTTACGTCACGGCTTAAATACTCAATTAAGACAAGATGAGTGTAAGAACCGAGAGATTACTATCAATAGAAAGACACATTTCGGACCGGACAGTTAGCTCAACCGTTTGGGCACCTAGCGAGCGCCAGCCTGACGGCGTGCCACGGGTTCGACTCCCGATCCCGACGGCCTTTGCTGCGTGTCTTCCCCATCTCTCTCCCCATTTCCTGTCAGACTACTTTCATCCTATCAATAAAGGCAGAAAAAGCCAAAAAAAAAGATCTTAAAAAAGAAAGAAAGACACATTTCCAACTGTTTGACTGGTGGCTAATTCCTACTGTGAATAGTTAATGTAAACCTCAGAAATGTAAAATCTGAATAAATAATATATTTCTTTTTAAACTTAATATTAACACTAACATGCTAATTATGACAACACTGCTAAACATGATCATGTATTAACCATGAAACCCCATACTTTGTTGACCAGTCCAACCAGGGTTCTGTCATTGGCTCACTCCTTTTCCCCCCCTCTACAATAAATATCTTTGACAAAAATCTACAAACGTATGACACATCATGCAGCTTGTAGATCTGCAATTTGAGCAGAATGTTAATAATAGATGAATATTCAGCATAAATAGGTGAAAATACCAGATCTACAAGCTTGAGGGGAGGGGAAAAAAGAGGGGGCCATGTACAGACCTCTGAGGGATCCCGGTCAATTATGTAGGGTACTAGTGTTTAAATCATCTTTTCTCAACGGCGGGCCCGGGGACTGGGTCCACGTGGTTCCACTTGTACACGTTTCTTTTTTAAATTATTATTATTTTACAGTGTAGATTGGGGTCCCAGAGATATACCCCTCAGAGTTACAATTTAGGCATTTAGCAGACACTCTTAATCCAGAGCAATATACAGTAAGCAAGAACAAAAACAAAAACATCATATTAAAAAGTCATCATGAATCATATGTAAGCTAAGAACCTAACAGTGGAATATCTATTCCATATAATGAAACTATGCGTATATATACTAGAGTGCTATGTCTACACAAAATGCTATCCAAGTTGCATAAGTTGAGCCTTTGCAAACGCCTGTGAGGTCGTCGCGGCTAGGGCAAGTGCTACGGTAACGTAGTTATAGACCCATAAGCGTCCTTTTGGACCACTGGTGGTCCCCGGACCCAGTGTTGAGAAGCAGTGGTTTAAGTGGTTAGCGGTGAATGGCACTGCGACTCGGCGTGGTGTGGCCTGCAGTGCCTTACCTGCTACTGTCAGGGAGCTTCCTGTCGAAACTCTGACATTCAGAGGGTTCCAGGATCCCAGGCTGCCTGGAGTGGCAGACGGCGAGAGGAGAACAACGACACAGAAACAGAAAACAAAGATGGATGGGGGAGGATGGAAGACAGCATGATGGAGGGATACGTCAGTACAGATCGAGTTGGATTCTCTTTGGGCATTGACTTTTGATTCTATGAGTTTATGAGCTGGATGAAAAGGAAATAAGGAGCATGATGTGATTGATGGAGGAGGGGGGTGTCACACTCACTCGCTCATTCTTCAACTACTCTGTGTGTGTGTGTGTGTGTGTGTGTGTGTGTGTGTGTGTGTGTGTGTGTGTGTGTGTGTGTGTGTGTGTGTGTGTGTGTGCCTCTTCTTTGTACCGAGGTGATCTACAGCCACCTGAAAAGGGTGTAGCATCCATATTCTCCATTCAAGCCATGAACATGAGAATGATGAGGATGACGCGTGCACGCACACACACCCACATGTGCACACACACACACCCACACACACACACACACACACACACACACACACACACACACACACACACACACACACACACCCCTATGATGTTAATAATGGACAATATGAGTTACATGTCATTTCCATTGAACTTTTAGCCTTGATCAAAAGCACCTCTTCAGGCACTGGGAACAGAAGACGAGCACACACAGTAAAACCCCCGAGTGTAAATTTAACTCTTAAGAGTATACTCTCAGAGTTAAATAAACACTCTTGCATTTGAATATAGGGCCAGAAGAAAGACAAGCTCTTTACAGAGAGCAAACTGAACAGCACCATAACCAACACAAACAAACAGAACACCATAGCGGGGGCCAAAGAAACACAAGCTGCATGATCACACCTCGGCGTTCAACAACTAAACGTAGACTGCAACAACAGGGCACCACGCTACAGGACATGGAATCTGCAGCGAGTACAAAGTAGAGCAACAGCAGCACGTCACCACAAATGAAAACAGCCATTGGAGTTAACTTGTGCACAGCGTCAGCATCAGAGTGGACAAACAGGAACGTGTTAAAGAAACAGCGCTAAGCAACATTGTGGCTCTTTACGGGGGGGCGCCACTACATCATGATTTAACACATTCACTCTCACAACATGTCCACAGACAATTCGCCACACAGCCGACTGGTAATAGTTGCGCACCGGTGCCACACGCTGATGACAGACGATCTGTAAGCTCATAACGCATCGCATCTCAGCTTGTCGTGAGCTTGCAGATCGCCTATTTTTGGAAACCAACACCGCAACACAACTAACTACAAATCAGGCTTCACGGTGAGCTGCAGAGTGCTACACCACCGCATACAAGCATAGCATGTGATTTGTTATTTTATTTTATTTTTTATTTTACTTTTTTTTATTTTTTTTATTTTCAATTCAACATTTAGTAGCTAATTAAATGTATTCCAGTGTCAATTATTTGGTTTCAAGAAATTTCAGAAAAGAAAAAAATAACAGTAAAGAAATGTAATTAAAGTAAAAAAGATTACTTGAAAACAGCCAAAAAGATTTGCCTACATTATGAAGACATAAATTTGATGAAAATGTGATGTGAAACTTAAAGTCAATCCCTATGCTCGTAATCCTCTGCAGTGTAACAGGAGCCAGTGGTTAGGAGGTATAGCAGAAGTAGTTAGAGGGTTAGGTTTGAGGTTAGTACTTAGTACATTTGCTACCAGCTACTCCACCAGAATCTAGCAGAAGGAAGACAGAGGTAATGGGAGTAAGGATAGCTGCAGACGATACTGTAGTTAGAGCTTGACATTTGCCCAAACCCAATCTGGGAACCCATTCAGTTTAAGAAAAACATTTTCTTTAATTGAATAGCCTGCTACTATATTTAACCTCTGGAGGCAAGCTTGTTCCAATGCCTGAATAACAGCAAATCGGGCTTGGCCTCCCCTTTATGCTAGTAATTTGCTTGCTTTCTGCTCAAGGGCCTGCCCGCTAGGAGAGCTCATGTTCAACTAAACAGCAATCCTGCAGACAGATTTTCATTACAAATTGAAAATCTGTCTTGAGAGATTAGTCCAAAACCCAATGGGACTGGACTAAACCCAGAAAATTAAAGTCCAGTCTAACTAAATCCATTGGTTTGGGCTCAGGTTGAAAAATATGACAAATCAGCCTTTAGAGCATGGTTTCGGGTTCATTCAAAATTACTTGGGGTTCGAGTTGGGCGGGGTCAAGCTCTATGTAGACGCAGTCACCGAGCCAGGTAGGAGTACCTGTCATCTTCAGGAGAGGCGTGTTGGATTAGAATCCTGGGGCTCGCCGGACGCCGAGTCCAGGGCAGAGAATGGTACAAAGGTTTTCTATGTACAGGGAAGACATGACGGCTCAATTTCAATGAAGCTGAACGGTGCCATCTTGCACACACTATGCTCTTCTCCAAGTAGACGCATCAACACGCTCTACAACTAAAACCTTTACCACAGATGAAGACCCCTCAACACAAGATCAGATCTTCTTCTCAACAATTATTATTTATCCAAAGAGGGCTTTGAACAATTAAGTATAAACTTTTAATTTTGTCTAATTTACTGTCTAATTAAGAAATGAGCAGGCAAAATTGGAACAGGAACACTATAAAATTGAAGCTGATAAGAGCTGGAGCCTGCATGGAGAGACAGGGAGAGCACTGTTACTGAACAAACATTTTTTAGCAATGATTACTATCAGAATAGTGCTTTAACCTTTTAACAATGCTACCTTAACCACTTTTACTTCAATAAAATCACCCGTGTGAAGTGAGGGGCGCTCTCATCCTCGTACATCATCGTACATCATCTCATTCCGGCCAATAAGAATTTGCGTATTCACCTTCGTCTTCAATGTTTGTGTTCTGCAATGTTTGTGTTTCCACAAACACTCAAAATTGTCCATTCATTGTCAATGAGATTGAATGTTTGTGTTAAGACAAAATTTGGGGTACCCACCAAAAGCTGGACATAGGAGGCCTCAAAAATATACAGCGGAAATAGCAGATCTATAAGCCCATTGTTGTTGTGAGCTTATAGATCAGCTATTTCTGCCACTTTTGCATGGCATTGTTGTACGACAAAGTAGGACTATGCAAGGTTTCGACCCGAGTTGAATCGGCGATGGATGTAAAACTTGACAACAGACCTGTTGGATCCCAAGTAGGAGATAATCCCTTTACATTCTTTTGTGGTTCCAGCTGAAGGAAGGTGAGACCACCAACACTCAGAAAGAACACACTGTTGTACAGACATACTGTAAGTCAGCCTTTCTAAAACGGTACAACTATTTGTTTATTTTAATTACTTAGATTTTAGTGTAGTAATCACAACTTGTCTTCAACATGTGTTACATTTGCAATCTTATGCTCCTGACTTAAAGTTTACAGACTCAACCACACAATCTATAGATCTTCAAGAGGGCAAAGCTCCCAGAAATCACAGAAATGATGAAAGCAACGACGTGACTTCCCTGTGGATTTCAGGATTTCATGTTGATGTTGATGTCATTCTTGCCCAAATATAGATGAGCGGCAGCCCCGGCGGGGACAGTGAATGACTCACGAAATATAAATAAGCACAAAAAATTCAGGTACACACTGACCCTCTACTAGACAGCCGGGCCCCTAGGAACCACGCCGTAAAAAGAACACCAGGTGAACGAATAAGTCAGCTCAAACCTCTGCCCCAAACTTTCCACAACGGCCTGTTATAGCACCACCACCAGGCTGTTTTAGGCAAAACACATTTCTGTAGATTACTCGTACACATTTTATCCATACATCACGCAATTCGGAATACACTATCTCCATAGTCATGTGATGAACACGGACCTGTCCGCTTCCCCTGCATATTCCATCCCCATTGGCTACGATTGCCTTCCAAATTTTGCAAGATTGGTCGATTTTGAACAAAATGCCTCAAATCTTAACAGCGTGCAATTTCCGTGCAATTATGCATGCACATTCCCAATAGGCAGAGGAAGAAATGCCACTTAAACATTTTCAAATCAGCCTCATGGTGGCGCCATAACAGGCCCATTCCTGTTTTACCTATAATAACTGCAACGATCTGTGTACAACTTTGTATGCGCACTCCCTGGAATTTTCGCATCTGCCTGTTATAGCGCCACCATGAGGCCAACAACACATTTCTTTACATTTCATATTACTCGCACAGATTTTATCCATACATCATGCAAATCAGTATACACTAGCTCTATAGTCATGTGTTCAACACAGATCTGTTTGATTTTTCATATTACTCCTACACATTTTGTCCAAACATCACAGATGCTATTATCCTGGTGGAGACCTGTGGACCGAGGGGCACTTTTTCCTAGTTTACAGTATATTTTGTTGAACAAACATGTTGGCCAACAAAAAATACATATTTTCACAAATGTTATACATAGTAAAGAAAAGGATTTGAGAAAGCTGCAACATAAAGGATCAAGTAGGCTTGGGTGGTAATTCATTAATATGGTATATAACCCGGTATTTTGTAATCCTGGCAGAATCCTTTTCACACTGATAAGTGAATTCAATTTGGTATGAAACTGGTGAAATAAGCAGCTGTTTGAGTGGTTTCCCCCAGTGAATTCCCACGTGGGCCAGCCAAGTATACAGTATCAATGACCCAGGTGTATTTAATTGGACAAATTGGTAAATTCAAGTTTTTCATGCAGAGAAAATGACAGCATCTGCGATCAATTAACAAGCATACAATCTTCCTGACGCTATTCCCTCCTGTCCCAGTTTGTATACAGTACACACTGAGCATTCTCGTTTTCTGAGTATTGTACAATGATTCCGTGACTTTTTGGCTTTGAATTCTATGAAAGAAAACTGCAAATGCTGCGTACAATAAGTACAATAAATACAATAGTAAGATACCATATGCCCCTGTGTAATGAGTGCAAGGTATGAAAAAAATGCATACCACCTAAGCCTAGGGTAAAGCAAGATTATTATTTTCTGGGATATTAATTGAGGTCCATCAGATTTCTCTGCAGCATCACTTTTAACACCACACTGCCGAAAAACTCCACCTCAGCTGGAATAGCTTTTACATGTGCAGATGTCAAGCAGGGCGAGGGGCATGGCCATTTGGGAGCTCGAGCATGGCTGCGGAAAAGAACCATGAGCAAGGCTGAAAACAACAGATAGGGCAAGGAGTGTTGGGCATAGCTTGGCTAAGATTTCGGTGAGGCTGCGGGGCTAAGGAAGGGACTATGCTGTAGCTTACAAGACTAGAGAGAACAGTGGACAGTGGCAAGTTCTCTATAGGAACAGTGAAAGACCAGAAAGGAAGGAAAGATAAGCGACTACAAGGTGAGAATGACAAACTGACAATGAGGAATAAGATAGCAGAGAAGAAAAGAGGGCTGGGAACTAAAGGATGACAGGGAAGCTAAAGGAGCACAGGGAAAAATAACTGAGAGGGTGGGGTCATGGTTGGTACAGAGGGCACAGGGCTGGTACCTTTCAGACCGTGGTGAGGGGGCATGATTGTCTGGAGTCAGACAGTTGATGCTAGCGCTCCTAACCCTGTCCAGAGAAGGCTGAAGATCACTAGTCACCACCAGAGCACAACATGCCATCCAATGCAGGAAGAGAGAAGAGGAGGAGGAGAGAGGAAGAGGAGAGGGGACAGGAGGAAAGGACAGAACCAAACACAAAGAGAAAACAATGGACAAAAAAAAAAGTTAGTTCGACAACCAGAACCGTGGTTGGTTGGTTGGCATGGAGATGGCTTTGTTATGGAGACCTTGTCGTTGTCATGGCATGTTCTAGGGAACGTTTCTGTCTGAAGACGTGATGCCCTGCAACCAGACTTTGAACTTTTGAAAAGTGGGCTGTAGCTGTGTGTGTGTGTGTGTGCGTGTGCGTGTGTGTCTTACCTAACCGTAATATCGTCTGTGAATCTGGGAATGCGGTGGTGTGTGATGGAGCGACGAGTTGCCGTGACAAGGCTTGACCCCACAGCAACACTCGTCTTTCGACGTGCAGGCAGGGCGGAGCTATGCCACGACAACAACAAAAACAAAAACAAACAGCATGCAATCGGAAACGAAAGAAACTGAAACGGGAAAGGGTTTCAAGCTATTTGTTGCTGTGATACTCACATAAAGAGACTGGTCCATAGGACGTGGGGGTCAAATAATAAAAGTGCACGCAGGTGTGTGCATGCGTGCATCAATGAGACGCGGGTCGTCTGAAGCCTGATTTATCAGCTATTAAAGGGATATTTCACTTTTGTTCATTTTATCATTTTATCATCTACTGGCTTATGTCAACACCCCAGACAGTTTTTAAGTTGCTCGATTCAGTATTTACTAGATATTTGGCATCATTTTAGCTGCCCCCTTCCTATACAAACCTATAGTAACTTCAAACTCCATTTTAACCATGTTACGGCCGGGCTACACTGGGCGTGGAATTGGCTGCGGAGTCCGCGGGAGCCCGCAATGGTACGCTGCCACTATAATCAGTGGAACCTGGCTACACTGAGCGCAGGTGCGTTGCGCAGGTTGTGCGTAAGCTCCACACGTGAATCTTTCTACGCAAGTGCTCTATTTTTCCGCGTGTACGCGGGGGTTACGTAGTCCTTCGCCTCGCCTTCAGAGGGGGAAAAAAACAGTAAATATCGAACTCCCCGCGGGACGGACAAATTGTCAATGGTGACACCTAGCTGCTTCCGTTCCGCTCCGCCAACGGTACGGTTCCGTTCTGTCCCCAGTGTAGCCCCCTCCTTAAGATTCATCAAAAACACCTGTCCATGGTTTAGGTGACTGATATTGTCCTAATTAATACGTGAGGTGCCCATGTTTTAAATTACTTTTTCATTTATTTTGATATTATTTTTTTATATAAATATAGGCCTACATATATATATTTTTTATGGTGGTTAAAAGGAAGGGGGCGGAGTAGCTAAAATGAATATCTAAATACTGAATCGAGCAACGTACAAACTGACTGGGGTGTTCACATGAGCCTGAGTAGATGATAAAAATGCCTACAAGTTTTTTTGAAAGTGAAATATCCCTTTAAGTAGGTAAGTATCTTTCTCAGGGTGACTTCGACATGTAGACAGGGCGAGCCCAGTACAAACATATTGTATGTGTAAAGTAATTCACTGTGCATGGATGCATGGAGGCTATGTGTGTGCAACTGTGTGCATCTCCATTTGCACATATTTCTTTATGTATCAAATGCAATACTTACATTATGCGTTCATTTAAATTGTACTTTGTTGATGACTGTCTTGATCTGGACTTACCTGTAAGTGACCTTGCCGGTGGCATTAAATAAGAGGGGCATCTTAGGTGGCAGTGTGCCACCCTGCCTAGTAGACCTCCTGACATCCACGTGGGTTGTGTGACAATGAGTGTGTGTTTTTGCATACATGCCACATGATAGAACAATACAGAGGTAGGAAAATGCAAGCAAGGTGAGATGAGAGGGGGGAAAATAAAAACGCAAGAGTTGTAATCACTGGAATAACATTCCTGAATGGGAAAGTATATTTGGACTTATCAGGCTCATTTCAGGATATATAAAATTCACATATTTGGCATTAAGCTGGCATGTTTATCCACAGTGACAGTCACAGCATGAAAGAAGTACTATTTGCTTCATACGTTTGATGTATGAAGCAAATAGATGTGACTGTGCAGTAACGAAGATGTGATAATCATGATTTGTTTTTGGTTTTTTTGGCTATTTTTCTGACATGCTTATCCAGCACGGTTCACAATGAAAGAGCGGGCTTGGTGTTCATTCAGCTTCTTGCTCAAGGACACTGTCAGCCAGGGTACACAGCAGGGACTATACGTACAAGTCTATTAACCTATTGCCTTTAAAACGTCGTGTTCACAGCGGCCAACATTGAGCTGTCCCTTACTGGACACAAGAATGCGGATGAAAAACTGGCATTTATTTTCCAAGAGTGTAACCAACTTACCTGTTTGAGGGAGTGTTAGATCAAAGGGTTATGTGGCACTGGTGCAGACATGATTAGAAAGGTGTTTAGGAAACCTTTTGCTTTAACCTCCCCTGTCTGTCAAAGTAATGAAATGCAGGGTACACTGCAAAAGTTTGAGACTCGATTTAACTCGATTTGACAGGACAAACACTTCTTTGAGGGGGTTTTATTTTCTATTCAGAATCTGTGTGACATTTGGAGTGGCTTTGAAGATGGGAAGCCACAGTTTGACAAAGTTTGGGGGATGGAAATGCAGACCTTACAAAGGCATGGTGCTGTAGTGCCCTCCAGTGGTTTTAGAAAGAGTGGCAGGACTCAGTGACTGAACTCATTATACTCCATAAAACGTCCAACTTGAACGCAACACACGCACACGCACGCACACACACGCACACGCACACGCACACAAAGACTAACGCCAGGGCTCCACCGGACGCGTTGTGTCTCCGTCGCGTCGCGTCAAAAAACGCACCGGTTCAATTTTAATGCACGCGTCGCGTCTCCGTCAACGCGGGCAGTGGAGCCACCCTTCATTGATTAAAAAGGGAACATTCCCTGACGGTGACGGAGACGCGACGCTGACGCGCCCGGTGGAGCCCGGCCGTAAGAGTCCCTCCATACAGACACCTCTACATCTGAATGGAGGCTGAAATATTAAACCAGGCTTCTATCTACTATGTTTTGATGACGATGAGTTTGATCAAAGAGTCGTATGATCAGATGGTGATCATATTACGGTCATAACGTGTCACAGAAGGAAGAGTGTATGCAGATCCACAGTCCAACCAAACAATTGAGAAATCATAAAGAATAAGGAGGGGTCTAGTTAGTGAAATTAATTTGGTTGGAACTTGGCCATGCATGACACACGACTGCACAGTACAATCCGGAGTGTTCATTCAATACAGAGTTATTAAATTAAAGTTCCGGATTAAGCTGTGTTGAGTCAAAACAACCCCCCCCCCCCCCCAACACACACACACATAAAACAGATGTACAGTCACCAATGTCGTGATTTGCTGGTTTACCTGGTGTGTAGGCACTCAGCACTTTTGCCCCGCATTGATTGGTGGATCATGATGACCTCACTGTGGGTTACCATGGGGATGGGTGACACATGAGGAAAATCAACAACGGAGGCGAGGACCAGAGGACAGGAAGAGAAGGTGAACAGGAGAGAGAAGCCACTGCTGTACTAATAGCTTGTGTACACACACACACGCACTCACGCACGCACTCACGCACAAATGCACATGCGTGTGCAAACACACACACACAAGTTAAGGGATAGCAATGGGGGACTAGCAAAGGGGAAGTAATGGATAAAGTGAATAATTCGATTCTTGATTGAACAAATGTGTCACTCTCACAGAACCACATGGGCACATTCTGCCTACAAGCCTTCTGCTGTTCAACACATTGTCATGGTCTCGCGCACACGCGCACATGCACACGCACACGCACACGCACACGCACACACGCGCGCGCACACACACACACACACACACACACACACACACACACACACACACACACACGCGCGCGCGCGCGAGCGCGCACACGCACACACACATGCGCACACACACACACACACACACACACACACACACACACACACACACACACACACACACACACACTAACTTAAACTGACGACAGCTTAGACGACTCCTGGAGACAGACTGAATGAGAGTTAGATACAGTATAAGCAGTGCACACGCACATACACACATGCACACCCACACACACACACCTGTCATCCAGGTATTCCTCTTGCTGGGGACCTCTGGTGGCGTGGTGGTAACGGGTTGGAGAGCGCGATCGACGGCTTTGAGGAATCTCGTCGTCTAGACTCCTGCAAGTCAGCCAGAGAGGAGAGGGAGAGAGGATCAACAGACCGATAAACGATCAGCGGTGAGGCCTGGGGTGGCTCAGCGGTCCAGGCACCTTGGCCGGTAGCCCGAGCCTGGCAGTGTGCCGCGGGTTCGACTCCCGATCCCGATGGCCTTTACTGCATGTCACTCCCCCCTCTCTCTCCCCCATTTTCTGTCAGCCTACTGTCTGTCCCTCTATAAAAAATATAAAATAAAAATGGCGAAAGCCGCAAAAATAAACCAAAAACAACAAAAAACAATCAGCGGTGAAATGGAACGGCCTCGAAACCAGTGGCATACTGACAACCAATCTGAGTTATTTTATACAGCAGACAAAGGCATGTCTATTAGAAAAGGTTCCCTTATAGAAGTCTAAGAAGGTTAAGGGAGCACTTGTTTTTATATATGTACAGTACTGTATATTTACGTCATGTGTTTTGTATTGTAATGTATTTCTAACGTATTTAGAGGACCTCAATAGAAAGAAGTCCCAGGACCTTCTTGTGCAATCGTCAAACTGCTGGGGTTTTTACTGCTCCCAGATCCGTTAAGGTTCCATTTTTACACCCTCAGAGTTAAATGAACACTCTGGACTACGTTGTTTAATGAAACGCTTAGACAGACTGTTGGCTGTGTGCTGGAGTTAGACGCACTTTGTAGATTGGCTATTTTCAGTGTGCGACACTGGTGCGCAAAAAGTGAAAATCAGGCTAAAGCAATGCGGGGAGCACTGTCTGTTCTGCACCACAGCAGGCCAAGTAAATGCAGCCAACACACTGCCATTTCAGCAGTACTGTCTGCCTCTGGAGACAGAAAGAAATAACCCACACTCTATAATATAGGTAATATAGGATAGGCCCCTAATATGTCTCCTTTGAGAATCAGATCCTATACTATCCGATACACACATGGTGGGACATTTCTCCATGCAGTGCTGTACCTCTGTGCGGGGACGTTGGAAGGTCGCGAGCGGGCACGTTCCTGCTCCTCTCGATGCGGGGACACCGATCGTGAGCGGAGGGGGTGGCTGGGTGTTGGCTGCTCGGGGACCTCCAGGGTGGAGGCGGGCTCCCGGTGTCTCCCCCGACCATGCCCGTCTGCTGCTGGGCACCAAACCAATGCACATGTACACACGTCACATGCACGCACACACAGACACAGGCACAGAGAGTGCACACACATTGACGGACAGATATGAATTTGCACGCACACATACAAAGAAAAAAGGACACAAGCCAGGTATGTAATTATACAACTTGTTGTAGGAAGACATTTCCATTGAAGAAGTCCCACTTTTTATATGTTTGCTGCACTTTGAGTTCACCCTGAAGAGGAACTGTTTGCTCAATCTATTGGTTCTAATGCAGAATAGCTGCAGGCCAAGGGAACACCTTGCATGACTATTAATGCTTAGTGGTACAGGGTAAAGGGACTTCTTTAATGCGTACACTACAAGATCCTGAGTGTCAATTGAGTGTAGTTAATCGACATTGATTTTGCAGTGTAGTATAAACTATATATAGTATACAGTCTCAGGATAGATGCAAGCACAATAGCAAGCACTCTGTTCTAGTTGGAGCTGTATTACTGAAATGAGAGTCAAGTATCTTATCATGGCAGATGAATCAGGCGATACCATGCCAAAGTTTCAGTTTGCCAACACACAACACCAAACCAGGCCTTCTGATATAGTATAGTCGCATGTGAACAATAATTGTCCAGACACAGAAAACGTTAATCAATACCCAAATTTACTTTCATGGTCTTTGTGTGAAAACCGAACAAATATATATTGGAAAATGTTACTTTCCTTTCAGGTAAAAAGGAAAAAAGAAAGAAAGAGTGGAAAGGTAAATTGTATGCGACTATGGATAAATATGATTTTGTTCTTTCATGTCATTACAGAGACATTGATAACTTTTGCAGGGGAGTGGGCTTAGTGTTGGAAAGTGATATCAAGATTATAGAGAATATTTCATGCATGGAAATTAAAAGGTAATCGGTTACAATAATGGTTTGTATTGTTCCACACGCACGCACGCACGCACGCACGCACGCACGCACGCACGCACGCACGCACGCACGCACGCACGCACGCACGCACGCACGCGTCACATACAGTTAGCATTGTACAAAAAGAAAAACGACGTTGTTAAACCAAGCAAACACCTCCCCAAATGACATCATGGAGTGTGTTGGAGACTTCTTCTCCAAGTTCATTGTTCTACTACTACGGTATGCGTGGCAGAACAATGCCTCATGGGAACACGGCTCCAAGGCATGGAGGCTGAACTACAGCCTCCTAGGCCGACAACCCATGATGATGAATGCCCTGCAACACACAGCGTTTCCCACTTGGAACGTTATTTGTAGAGGCTGACTGACTAGTCATAGAGGCCTGAGGCAGATTCTACAAATGTTTTCTAAACCCTGACAGTTTTCTGAAAAACCTGTTTCTATATTAGTGGTGCTCAAACTTTTTCATGTGAAGGACCCCCAGAATTATATAGATTCGGCCGTCGGCCCCCCATCTGAAAACATGTTGTTCCAAAAACTCCCCTGAAGCAAAGTCAATGTATTATGAAAAATGTATTATGAAAAATGCCTTTATACCTACAGTATAGGTGTGGTTTTAGATTTCCAATAAACAGATTTATGAAAATACTAGTAATATGAACACATACAGACAAACTGAGCCTAATTCTCTCACTCCAATAGACAGTAAGCGTAAACCAAAGGCCAACACAGTAAAACTAAAAATAATTCAGTTTAAGTTTCATTGTTTGTATTAAATGAGTTAGAATCTCATTTAAATTCATTAAATTAAGTCTATAAACCCTTTCTCTCATTTTTTGTTTAGTTTTGTTTTAAGTCCAGGTAAGCCATAATGACTGGCGACCCGGGGGCCATAACACCCCCACCTCCACTTAATGTTGCCCACAGGTTCATATCAGAATACTGATATATTATTGATTTACAATTCGAAGAGTAGGAAAAAACTAGAATCCCGCACACTGTCTTCACTTACAGAATTGTATTTAAGCAGCGACGTTTCGGTCGGTCAGACCTTCATCAGGCATTAAAATATAGCAAAAATTGCCAATCTACAAGCTCAAAACATGCCAGACAGTGTAATACGGCCCTCTGGAATGGGTATGGAAATACAGTGGCCCTCTGGAGTGAGTGTGGAAATATAGTGGCCTTCATCAAAGTTGCCCACCCCAGACCAAGGGAATGCTTGCTCATCTTTCCAACTCCAACCTGCCCTCTACCACCACTACAAATAACATACTGATGTGGGAACACTGTGTGTGTGTGTGCAAACAAAAAATAATTTGGCGACCCCCCCGAGGGGTCGTGACCCACGGGTTGAGAATCCCTGCCCTAACCCACCTTTACACACTACTGTTGAACCCTCATCAAACTCAGGGTCTGTTACACGCTGAGAACCTACACAACCATAGACACACACACACAAATAATTATAGACACACACAGTACAGACACATGAGGTATACATACAGTAGTCAGTATCGATGTACCTGTACACACACCTGGACAAAGACTGTATACATGTACGACCATACAGGGGATTGTTTCTCATACGCACACACGTACGCACACACACAGCCGTATAAAGGAATAGACTGACAGAAATAAATGTTCAGCACACACACAAGTCATTCCATAAAATAATCACCCATTTACATACGATTTGTGCCCCCCATGCAGACTTACGTTGTAGCTTCTTGCTGGGGGTGTCGCTGTGTGTGTGTCTGCGGGCCAGGAATGGAGAGGGTCTGGGCAGGGGGATGGAGGACACGTCGTGGGTCTGCAGGGGGTACCAGTGGGGCTGGTCGTCTAACGGCGCCGTCTCCAACTCAATCAGGACCTGACATATGAGACAAGCCAGCGGTGGTGGGAAAAGGACTCAAATTGCTCACTTAGGTAAAAGTACTTGAGTAAAATAGCAGATCTACAAGCTCACAACACGTCGCATCGTGACGACAATGCGTCGCTTTGTGAGCTTGTAGATCGGCTATTTTCAAATGAAGTGGGTAATATAGGTATGTTTTGTAATAATAATCAAATTTCTACAAAGTAACTAGTAACTAAAGTTTTCATATAAATGTAGTGGAGTAAAAATTTAAATATTTGCAGCCGAGATGTAGTGGAGTAGAAGTAAAAGTATTGGAAATACTAAAGTAAAGTACAAATGCCTCAAAATTGTGCTCAAGTAAATGTAATTACTTCACACCACTGCAAGCCATTGTGAGTGTGCACGTGTGTGTGTGTGTGTGTGTGTGTGTGTGTGTGTGTGTGTGTGTGTGTGTGTGTGTGTGTGTGTGTGTGTGTGTGCGTGCGTGCGTGCGTGCGTGCGTGCGTGCGTGCGTGCGTGCGTGCGTGCGTGCGTGCGTGCGTGCGTGCGTGCGTGCGTGCGTGCGTGCGTGCGTGCGTGCGTGCGTGCGTGCGTGCGTGTGTGCGTGCGTGCGTGTGTGCGTCACACATTCTGAATGGCTGTTATGCCTATAAAGGGCTTTACATAGCACGCCATGACAGAATAGTTGATCTCATAACAAAGGACATTTTACACTGTCTCTGAGAATGTACAAACATTCCTGTGTCAAACCCTCCAAGTTTCAACTCTGTACTGAAAATCCTGAAATCTTTGCACATCTCTCTGCTAGCAGCTAACACACCAGATGTGGTGTGTGTGGTGGAATGGCTTAGGGTCGACGACAGAGTACAGCATCTTGCGTCCACAAGATTCGATACTCCACCAAGATACCCATGTACCTGTCTAGATACTTCCTTAATGTTAACGAAGTCCACACCCACAACACCAGAGGGAGTGCAACGAACCATGTACAACCCATATTCGGCACAAACAAGGGACTAAATTATTTTCGCTCCTATGCCACCAAAATGTGGAACGCCCTACCAACAGTCATTAAGACATTAGCCTCAAAGGGCACCTACGGATGGCTGCAATTCGAAACTGGCCCCCGTAAAATCTGAATCCCCCCCCCCACCGCCCCCTTTTCCCCTCACTGTATATGTTTCTTTTCCCTTTTTACCTCCATTATGATGAATTCCTGTTCTGTTCTTTGTCTATATAGAAGTGTCTATTTGTACGTCTCTAAATGTTTTGATGAATTGAACATGGTGGACCCTGTTGTAAACAAGTGTAATGCTTAATTGGGTCGTCCACTCACAGTTAACAGCTTTTGTATTGAGTTTGTGCTTGAAATGTACTGTAATTCTGCAAACTGTAAATACATTTTTCAATCAATCAATGTTGTTATTGGCCGGGTTTCTGAAACGACCGCACTAGCGGAACGTGCGTATGGTTCTACCACAACGCCTCCCCTTTCACTGTGAACATAGATATTCAACATTGATGTGCCACGCAACTTTCCGTATAAGGCGCTGAAATGAAGTGCGGCCTAGTAGTATAGGCCTCGTCCGAGGCAGCTCTGAAATGAAGTGCGGCCTAGTAGTATAGGCCTCGTCCGAGGCGGCTCTGAAATGAAGTGCGGCCTAGTAGTATAGGCCTCGTCCGAGGCGGCTCTGAAATGAAGTGCGGCCTAGTAGTATAGGCCTCGTCCGAGGCGGCTCTGAAATGAAGTGCGGCCTAGTAGTATAGGCCTCGTCCGAGGCCTACAGGGCGGCCTGACTGGTCAATTAAAGAATGCTGAATTAACTAGCTTGTATTAGTGTGGTACGAGGCGTCAAACAACAGCTCCCGTAGGATTTTTGTGCTAAAATTGAGTATGAGAAAATTATGGGGTTCAAATTTCCGGACCCCGACCCCGTTTCTGGGGGGGTCATCTATTTGGGACCTCCCAGAACAGTATGCCAGCCAGTTAATGTCCGATTTTCATAATATTGGAATTGTTTTGTATGTTTTAAAACATACAACATTCCAACTTTTAAAGTGGGAACAACGTGCGGCGGCGGCAGGATCCGAAGGAACAACAACGTGCACCATGCAGCCATCCACCCACCACACTAAAATAAAATCATTTATAATCAAATAAATAATCATACAAATGTAATGTAGAGACAGACAAGGGGTTATATTAACCAAACTTTCCTAAATGGGCTGTCACGGGTGATCAGATGATCTTAAGAAATATATAAAAAATATGGCAAGTTGGCTGAAGTTCTAGATGATGCTGAGATAAAAATATTAATTTAATTTACGACGTTTTTATATTGACACCCCCTTTACACGAGAACGGTGTTCATAGAAAACGGCAAAATAAAGTATGGCATGCGGGGGTCTCGAGAACGGCATTTTTGGGGGTGAAAACCCAACAAAGTGAAACCCCGTTCCAGAGTGGAAATCTTTGAGAACGCCATTTCCTCCCGTCTCCATGTAAACAGGCAAAACTGTGAATCCGCAAAACGTGTGACATCATGGCTCACATCGGCTCACAACGCATATAATGTTACATTGATGCAGAGCCATATGATATAATAAGTTCCTATACAATGAGCAAGCCTCCTCGCCTTCAAAGCGCCGCTCATCAGCGATGGTGAATGTAAAATGATGGTGTAAATAAAAAGCCTTGTTGTGAAAGGCGGCAGCAGCATTTATGTAGCCTAATCCTAATGTATAGTATAATGTATAATAATAATATAACCATCCCGTGCCTGCAGGCCTCGGGATGCCCACTCGTAGAAAGCAGGCAGAGACGGCCACAACTTTGTTGTAGTCTGGAAGTGTCATTCAAAAGCCTGATAGGGTTGCGTGCTCTAGTCTAGGTTTTTTATGTCTATATGTTTCCCAAAAAAGGACATAGTGCCCGATTGGCTGCCAAGCAGCCAATTAGGCAGCAGACAGGCTTCTGTGTGCGGCCTAGAGGGCATGTGCGCATGTGTGGCACTATAAGTCTTACACTAAACGTGTTTGAGAAACCCGGCCAAAGTCAATGAAGAGAACAGATCAGTTTCCATCCTTGAAATGGCCTGCACCTTTGATTCTAGCTTAGAGGAAGCCTTTATGACCAAAGTCATTAAATACCAGCCGCTCCTCCAGACCATCATAGAGCTAGGCTATAGGTGCAATCTACTTATGTTTATCTTTGGCAGCCTAGGACATGTACCGTACATAGGTTGGTTGTAAGAGGCTTCCAACAACTTGGGGTGCCAAAAAAGCAGCTAAACGGCTTGCAAAATTCTGTGCAATCTCTTCTACTATCGGTAGCCGTCAAATATGGCGAAGACGCTGTTTCTTGTACCCCTGAAGGGTGTGTGGGTATTTGCTGATTGCATTCTGTACAGCACCGTGTAAATATTTGTGTCCTTGTATTGTATCTCTTATGTGGACATAAATAAATGATTAAAGTGTGCGTGCGTGCGTGCGTGCGTGCGTGCGTGCGTGCGTGCGTGCGTGCGTGCGTGCGTGCTTGGTTACCTCTCCCATGAATGTGCTGTCCTCCTCTGGTAGTCTGGACTGGTCCCAGACCGTTAACTCCAGCATGTGGTTCCTGAAGTCCCTGCGGTGGATGTGTGGGTACACGAAGGTCTGGTTCCACTTGGGTTCTCCTGTCTTCTTCACCGTTTTGGTTCTCCGCTTGCTTTTATCGCTGTGTGGGACACAAGCATGCATGCATGCATGAGTAGTACACAGCAAGGTTATAATAGTTTTGGTTTTTTCATTATAGTTTAGTTTTAGTTAGTTTTGGCAATTTTTTTTTCTAATTCAGTTAGTTTTAGTTAGTTTTTAGAGCAGGTTTACTAGTTTTTATTTAGTTTTTATTTTGGTGAAATGCTTCATTTTAGTTTAGTTTTAGTTTAGTTATAGTTTAGTTTTATAAACTAAAAAACTAAAACTATAAAAACTAAAACTATAACTAAGGGTATTTTTTCTATAATTTCAGTTAGTTTTGTGAACACACAATACAGTTTCAGTTTTTGTTATCGTTTTTAATTTATTTTTAGTTTTTATTTAGTTTCAGTTAATGTTTTTTTAATTCTAGTTTTCGTTTTTTAGTTCGTTTTAGTTAACTATTATAACCTTGGTACACAGACACACGTGCGTGTGCTACATACTTTAATGAAGGAATGAGTCCATATCAGTGTGGTTTGATTTGTTCTTTTTACTGGACGTCCTGCAACAAGACAGTTAAACTAGGCTGACCATACGTCCTCTTTTTTTTAAATAAATTCCTTCAAATGTCCGGGGTTTTGCGCGTATCTGTACGGGGAGCGCTCATGTATTTCCAATGCACGTTCAATAGTTTGTTTGGAAAAACACTGAGAGGCGGACTTCCAGCCTGAACCTCGGTAAATGGTAAATGGTAAATGGTGCATTTATATAGCGCCTTTATCCAAGGCGCTTTACATAGATTGTGCATTACATTCACCCATTCACACATACATTCATACACCGATTGCAGCGGAAGCCATGCAAGGTACCAACCAGCACATCGGGAGCAATTTGGGGTTCAGTGTCTTGCCCAAGGACACTTCGACATGTAGACAGGAGGAGCCGGGATTCGAACCGCCGACCCATGGATCATTGGACGACCTGCTCTACCTCCTGAGCCACAGCCGCCCCGGCTGTGGCCGCCCTCGGAATGTGTATTATTCAGAATCATAACTCAACTCTGCCCTAGCAGCCTGCAGCATGCGCTATTCCTCGCATCCTGGAGATCAAAGCTTTGCAAAGACTCGCTGCTCCGCGGCTGCACTGAAATGGGCTCTCCTCTCCATGAATGAATGAAATGCCAAAACAGTATGCCATTTCCCCATTGAAATGGGGAAGTATGCATTCTTCCAGGTGCTTCAAACGCCAGTGAGCAACTTCCATTGAAATGAATAGCTGGGGGGCGGGGCAGTCCGCCCCCCAGATAGTTTATAACTATCTATAAAACCATGGTGTGTGCGCTGTGCCGGCTTGTGTGTGTGTGTGGGCAATGGGCATGTCTTTAAGTGGCACATGTGTGTCTCCAGTTTGTGTTTAATTGTAGTTGGTTGCATATGTGTTGCAATCATCTGCAGCTGTTTACAGTATGCCGTGCTCATACATACTGTACATGAACAAGCACACACTGCAGATCTACAAACCCACAACGTGTCGAGTTGTCGACGTGCGAGCGCACACACACGCACACACACACACACAGTATGTTTAGAAGTGTTTTTGCTGTACCTCCGGTCAGGAAGGAAGTACATTTTCACGTAGGGGTTTCTGGGCCGACCGTCCATTCGAAGAGGAAACTCCGTCCCCTGCATTACGTTGACGATCAGCTGGTGACCCACTTTATCATACCACAGCTTCACCTGGAGGGCACACGCACACGCACACACACACATGCACAGTCGCACACACACACACACACACACACACACACACACACACACACACACACACACACACACACACACACACACACACACACACACACACACACACACACACACACACACACACACACACACACACACACACACACACACACACACACACACGCACACACACGCACACACACACAGTTGTATATTCTGTATATGAAAGCAGACCCACCACCAGTGTTGACACCAGGGTTCACATTTTGATTTAGTTAGTCATATTCTTTAGAATAAAATTCATATTTTTGTCATTTGAAATGTTATACTTATAGTCTAGTTTTAGTCATAAGATTTTAGTCGACTAAATGTACAGTTGATTTCGTTTTTGTTTGTTTTTTTGTATTTTGACGGTGCCATGGTGGCGTCGAAATGTTGTATGAACGTAGATTGTGTGAGATTGCACGCTAAAAATAGCTGATCTTATGATGAACAGTTTTGGTCTTAGTTGGAGTCTAGGAAATCAACACTGCCCACCCACCACTGTACAATACATACACATACACTCACAGAGAGTTGTCCACTGTACAATACATACACATACACTCAGAGTTGTCCACTGTACAATACATACACATACACTCACAGAGTTGTCCACTGTACAATACATACACATACACTCACAGAGAGTTGTCCACTGTACAATACATACACAATGACACATACACTCACAGAGAGTTGTCCACTGTACAATACATACACAATGACACATACACTCACAGAGAGTTGTCCACTGTACAATACATACACATACACTCACAGAGAGTTGTTCACTGTACAATACATACACATACACTCACAGAGAGTTGTCCAGGCATGAGTTGCGGTGCGTCTCGCAGCATTCCAGGACTGGACGGAGACAGGACAGATATGGACGGCCTTTCCATCTTCTGGGACTCGAAAGAACTGGAACCTGCTGCCAGAGCCACAGTGTGCGCACGCGCACACGCACACACACACGCACACACACACACACACACACACACACACACACACACACACACACACACGATAAGTTCAAAGGAGTATTGCAGCAAACATAGATTTGTAATTGAAGTCGTGAGTCAGTAAGGATGTGTGGCTTGTTAGATGTTCAATGAAGTTACATCCTCGCTTGGTCAATGAAATCAGATAATTTGAGCTCTCTGTGTGTGTGTGTGTGTGTGTGTGTGTGTGTGTGTGTGTGTGTGTGTGTGTGTGTGTGTGTGTGTGTGTGTGTGTGTGTGTGTGTGTGTGTGTGTGTGTAAACAAAAACGGGGCGAGAGCACAACTAGGAAAAAAGACAAAAAAGATATTGAAGATACAGTTATAGAGAGAGGAAGAGTGTAAGGGAGAGAGACAAAAATAAAGAGTGACAGAGAGACGAACAGAGACAACAATGACACACAAAAAGAGACAGACTAACAAACAGAGATGTACACACACACACACACACACACACACACACACACACACACACACACACACACACACACACACACACACACACACACACACACACACACACACACACACACACACACACACACACACACACTTTGACAAAAATAAGGACAGGGAGACGGACAGACAAAAGTATAGAGACGAAACAGAGAGACACATACTGTACGCCCACAAAAAACAGACAGACAATATAACTAGAGTAAATAAATCATAAAACAGACAGGCAGTTCAGAGGAGATACGTACTAGATTCTAGAGGGGGGTGGGATGTGTCTGGTATTCTTGGGATATCACTGGAAAGACAAACAGTAGAGACATCCTGTCAATAACTGTGATATCTGACTGGACCAGATCTGAGCCAGCGTACTGTTCTACACAGTCAAAATCCAGAGCATTCATTTCACTCTGAGATTGTAAAACATTATGTGTGTTAATTAACACAAATTGCATCATTTAACTCAGAGTAGTGTAACTGTAAACATTTACTTGTAAGGGTCCACTTTTACACTCTCAGAGTTAAAGTAACGCTGAAATCTAATTGCATTTAAAGGCACAGGCACGCATGCATTACGGAGGTATTAGCTGGGGACCTCTGCAGTTAGAGAAAGGTTATTGCAATTGAAGGTTATTTTGACTTTCAGGTCAAAATATGATTTAGGCTAAAGGTCATGAGAAAGTACACAGCAAAATCATCAGTGTTCATTTATGCACGTGTGACTTCTGAGTGTGTACAAAACTCTAAACGGATCCTTGGCAGGTCCATTTGGTTCCATTCTGTACAATCTCAGAGCTAAATTAACACCTGAGGATTTTACAGTGTAGAGAGATGAGAGAGGAACTGAGCTGTTATGAATGCAGTGTTTTCCAGAGGTACATGTAGTGGTCCAGCACACTTTTATACAGTTCCATTACAAAACACACTTGCCAAAACCGTAAGCCTGATTCATACTTTATCGTTAGACAAAGTCGCTTGCTAAAAAAATAGCCCATCTATCTACACGCTAATAAATGTCTATTTTCTGCGACTTTTCTGTTGTTGCACACAAGGCTGAGGTTATCAAGCTCATGTATTGTTGTTATGGCCCATGAAGTATTTGATTGAGGAATGTCTGATCGGCCAGTAGTGGTCATATCCAGTTCAATAGCTTGTTCTCTTGCCACCAGAAATCACTGGAAAACACTGGAATCCGTTGTTTCACAAGTTAAGTAGCTGTTGGCCATTCCTGCATGCCTCCGTGTCTAAGGTGTCAATGGTAAACCAGCATGATCAAATGAATGGTAGGCAGCTGTCGAGCCCATTCCAAAAACAGAAAAGAAATGAATCGACCGTTTTCACAAGCATGGCCAAAATACGTCCATTTCCTCTTAGTAGATTTGAACCGCATGAACCCTAGCTTCCCATTTTTGGCCATGTCATACTACAGCCCGAAAACCCCAAAGTCCATACATATTACACTACTACTGTTTTGAGTGACCGAGACGGAGGCGTGGCTTTCACTAGTATTGTATGTACAGAATTGCCAATCTGTGCTATTTTACAGCCCACCGTGTCTAGGTGAGACCTGGCTTGACATTATTTACGATTCTGTGCTATTGGGTTACAATACAACTCGGACGGGGCTGAGTCGACTCTACCGAACTTCACAACGTTCGACATGGACACTCACGCTCTTTAGCGCGCTCTGTGGTGTCTCGTGGCTCAAGTTTGCTTGAGACGGCGCCCCCTCCATCACAGATTTCAGTGGAATATGTACGGATTTGGGGGTTTTCTAGGCATGTATATACAGTGCTATTTCACCGTGTTTGGGTGAGACTGGGTTGCATACTAGTCAAAGGGATTTGGTGTAGAGGTTAAAGGGAAGGGGACCAATGGCCCTGTCTTGCGCCACCCCTTACCCCTTCCCCTAAACGTATTTGTTATTTTTTACTATTTTGAAAAATATTTTAAAATAGTTCACCTAGCCGATCTACATCGACACGTTGTGAGCTTGTAGATCGGCTATTTGAATAATTTAAAAGGGTTTTTCAAAATAGTAAAAAATGGCAAATAAGTTTAGGGATAAGGGGTAACACCGGGGCTCCACCGGGAGCGTCAGCGTCGCGTCTCCGTCACCGTCAGGGAATGTTCCCTTTTTAATCAATGAAGGGTGGCTCCACTGCCCGCGTTGCGTTGCGTTGCCTGACTGCATTAAAATTGCCCCGGTTCGTTTTTTGACGCACGCAACGGAGACGCAACGCTTTCGGTGGAGCCCCGGCGTTAGGGGTGGCACAAGATATAGCCCCAAATCTAGACCCCTGGCAGATCAAGAAAGTATGGTGGGTTTAAGTGATTAAGAGGCCAACATTCTGTCATCTTAGATTCTGTCTGTAATCATTTAAAGCATAAGACAGTATACAGTTGGGTGCCACCGATATTGTCCCTTATCATTTGACCCATTTAGGCCTGACCTCAACATTTTTAAAAATCCTTCTAAATCCTTCTAAATTTCTGAAATAAATATTTTCACGATTGAAAAAAAATAGCAGACCTACAAGCTCGTAGCGCGCCACTCGGTGGCGCGCTATGAGCTTGTAGATCTGCTATTTTTCAATAGCTAAATTATAACATAATGTTTAAAACACCAAAAGGGGTTCCCGCCCAAAATGGGTTAACTGTCCTTTTGCGCAGATCACGCAAACCTCAGCAAAAAGAAAAGGACAATATCGATGGCCTCCAACTGTAGGTGTTGTTATTGACATTATGTACATATTTCTCTTTCTTTTGTCAAGAACAAAATCTTAACTTTAGTTAGGCCAATGGCAATTCCTCTGGACAGTATATGTAAATGACTACTGCGATATTGAAACAAAACAAGTGATCACAGACAGAATCGGAGGCAACAGAGAGTTGGTTTCTAAACAAAGCTGGTAACGGTATGATAAATAAAAACATATATATAATCTACTAAGATGGCATGGAAGACAGACTGCAATGTTTGTGAAAAAGGCCAATTAAAACTAAATATTTGCTTAATGTACAGTAGCCCATCCTCCCAACTTCAGTTATAGTGTGTTTGGAAAAGTATCACTGAATGCACCAGATTTAAGACATCAAATACTGTAGGAATAACACTTGGCCTCTCTTTGGATACAGAAGTCATTCACAGCAATGAGAAAGGACACAATACAATCTTGTGTAAAACCTTGTTATTTAACTCTGAGAATGAACAAATAATAATGGATTTGGTCTCATTAATAGAACCAAAGGGAACCTACGGGTCTAAGACGGATTTGGTTTCATTAATAGAACCAAACAAACCCTACGGGTCCATAATGCATTATGTGACCAGATTTGACTGAGAGACTGCCATCGCACAAATTACAGCTTTTCACCAGAGGAGAAAAACGTTATTATTATTATTTATTATTTTCCCAAAATGTGTTAATAGCACAGGCAGACTCTTCACATACTAGAGCCTGTCTGAAATAAGTGTCAGAGCTGAAATCGACATGTAAATATGAAATAAATGCCCAAACATGTAGCTAGGTGTAATGTTAGAGACCACAGAAGTGAACCTTTCAAGCCTGTTTTCTCAACTCACTGTTTTCTGCAAGACATTACTCTATAAGCCATTATCTCCAAAACTGGTGGGTCAAACTGAACAACCAATATGTCAATTTGAAGCTATGATTCCCTGCTTTCATATGACATGATAAAACGAAAATTCAAAAAAATCCAATGGCAGTCCCTCAGTCACATTTAGTCACATTTGGTTTCATATGTTCAGACTCAGGTTTAAACACTCAAGATTTGACTCTGGATATATCTATAACACCACAAAGAGTTAAAAAGCCCTTTGTTGATTTAGAAAAAGGGGCTGCAAAATGACCATCTGTAGTCATTTTTCTAATCACAATTTGGCTTCCCATTCGCACAAGTGAGAAAGACACAAGTCCCATGTTGTTGTGAATGAGAATGTGTGAAGTATGTGAGGAGTGTGAAGTATGGGAGGATTAGGGATTCCTAATGCAATGGGCTGTTTATTTACTTACTGATATTTTCTATACACCCTTCGCAAGTGTTTGGAGAGAAATTAATACGTTCAACTTTGTTTCCCCCTCATGAAGGAGCACATTAGATTAGAAGAATGATCATATAGAAAACCAGATGCTTATGGAAAATAATGCATATCTTTTAATATGAAATTCTTTCTCAAAGTAAGGCTTAAAAGGACAACTTGGCCAATATTTAATGTTAATCATATCGTTCTATTTTGAGGAGGACATGTGAAAATGTGATATGACACTTCACAAAATGTTCTGTGTCGAGAGCTTGCCCTGGAAAGTCGCTGCCAGCCTACATAAAATGATGCGTTTCAATGGCCCCTTTTACACAGCCTGTTCAAGGCGAAAATGTTGCCCCATCATTCCGCCTCGCTATTCTGTGTAAAAAGTATGGACACAAAAGGGGGGGGGGGGGGGGGAATGCTCATTGTTGTGCCACTTTTGAGTCGACAGTGGAGGTAGTCTAGTCCAGGGGTTCTCAACCCGTGGGTCGCGACCCCTCGGGGGGTCGCCAAATTATTTTAGGGGGTCCCCAAATTATTTTCAAAAAAAAAAGAAAAAAAAAAGATTTTTTTAAAAGTTTTATTTTCACGATTTTTCAAAAATAGCAGACCTACAAGCTCGTAGCGTGCCACTCGGTGGCGCGCTATGAGCTTGTAGATCTGCTATTTTTCAATAGCTAAATTATAACAATGCTTAAAACACCAAAAGGGGTTCCCGCCCAAAATGGTTTAAGGTTATTGTAGCAGTCAATTTATATTGGGGGTCGGGAGGGGGCGGGGGTCCCGAGACATTGCCAAAGCATTTCCGGGGGTCCCCGGCCAAAAACGTTGAGAACCCCTGGTCTAGTCACATAGCTGAATCTATGTCTGTGATAAAAGGGGCAGCCGGTACAGCGGGACGGACAGAGGTGTGATATCTAGCAATGAACCGCTCCTTTCATCTGTTCAATTTCTCATCATTGCTATTTTCACAACCCAACCCACTGTCATTAAAGACAGACAGTTATGAATTGGCCAAACTAAATTTGGCCAAATCGAAATGAACAATAGAACAGTCTTTTGAGTCATAATTTTTTGTACCGGTAAGTAAGAAAGAAATAATGGCTTATTGTCGGTATCGGCCTAAAACAAAGTTGTCTTTCAATGCACTAGACCCCCAGGAGATGGATTTCTAAGGTAGAGCACAAGCTGTGTTACTCATACGCTGGGTTTAAGGTGCCCAGGATCGAACCCAGGACCTTGCGGTCCAAAGGCTCTGCCAACTGAGCTATCCGGGCGGACACAATGTTCTTGGTATAATAAATGCATACTGAGCATACATCAACGTAAATGTATAGTCTACCTGTACCCGGCAGCAAAAGCACACAGACACAGGCAGGTAAATGCAGCCACTCAAAGCTAAATACGGAGGCTTGTTTGTACACAATTTAGACAATTTAGACAATAAATATGCAATGTACATTAACATTATCGTGATTCATGTATCATCTTGAACATCAACAGCTGCTAGTTAAAAAGTTTGACATAAGAAGTTGAGACTTCTATACAGCAGTGGGGCCTTCGTGACTAGCAGAATGAAGCACTTTGAGACTTCTATACAGCAGTGGGGCCTTCGTGACTGGCAGAATGAAGCCTTGCCCAGAATACGTAAACAAAACATCTGACCAATCCCACACAATGTTCTGCATGAACTTTTTTTGGAACACCTTGGAGGTGAAAGAACATCCACACTTTGTTCTTAATGACAACATTTTGTTCTCATTACCTAGCCTGTCCAAAATAGTTGGACAGTTGGACTTTGCAATTGCTGCAGGTTTACTCACTAGGGTAACACACTAGATGCCGACACTGTTGTACTCCATGTCACGCCTCTGATTCCAGGAACGCAGGCACGGCATGCGGCATGGAAAGAGTACACATTGACAAGGTTTTGCTTGGTTCAGTGTAAAAAAAACAAAAAACAAAACAAAAAAAGGCTGGCATTAATGATGCCATCTTATGCCACTATTGTGGGATCTCTGTATAAAAGTGACATGTATTTTATGTAGGCTGGCAGCGATCAAGTGCAAGCTCTCGTCTCGTCCCTAGTCCAAAACGTAGTAGGATTTATATTACATAGCGGCCGTCGGCCACTCACACTATATCGCTTTTTAACTTCACTAAAAATCAAACTGCACATTGTTATACTGTATAATAGTCTACATATGGGGGCTCTGATTTGACTATTTTGATTTAATTACAAATACCTTATTGTTTTTTCTTTTTTTTTGTTTGTTTCTCCAGCCACAGGATGTGACAGTGCAGTATGTTAATCTTGTCTTGACTTACCCAATAGGTCTGGACACCACCAGTTCTACTTGAGGTTCCGACTGGGACTCCAGAATGATGTTGTAAACTTCCTTCATGGTTGCCCCTGGTAACAGTTTTCCGTTCCATTGTAAAACTTCATCCCCTGAAAGAACATTTTCACTGATGAGCCATTAGTCTGTGCGAGTGTGTGTTTACGATTGAATGTGTGCGTGTGCGCGTGCGTGCGCGTGCGTGCGGGTGTGTAGCCTACCTGCCCGTAGATGCCCCACCACATCAGCAAGGCTTCCTTTCTTGACTTTGGTGATGAAGGCCCCCAATCTGCCCGACTCCGTTACCCTGCCACCAACCACCTGAGAGGCAGAGAATGTGTCTGTTACTCAGCGGCCTGCAGTGATGTGTGTGTGCGTGAGTGAACGCACAGGCGTGCATGTATGTGTGTTGTTTATTAATAACTTTAGTGTCCCCAAAAGACTGCACTGTATACAATTAGTTTGTATATTAAACAAACTAAATACAACTTTTATGTTGTCACCTACAATTGTGCATATTAATATAGATACTGTAGCTTTCCCTTACAAGTAATTTCTCACAAAATGCAGCTGTTGTAACTTGTGTGTTGTACTTCCTAGACAACACTATTTTTTTTAAATACAGGAGATATTGAAATACAGGAGATATTGGAATACAGGAGAATAAACAACAAACAACAAACAAAGAGGGAGAACAATACAAACTATGTCTAAAGAACAGCTTCAGTGATGGGACTGTGATTGCCGTCAGAATCAATAATAATCAATCCCTATTTTGTCATAGATTAAAAGTATCAAAGAATGTTTACGAGCTCCCTGTGCTTCACATTTTACACATCCTCATTGTGTGATTAAGTATAAAATAAATAACGGTTAATAGATTTGTTGATATATAAAACATTTATGAATACCGGTATGTTTAAAAAGTCTTCCTGATTAGTCGATTAATCGAAAAACCAATCGATAGAATGATCTCCAATGAAAGAATCGATAGTTGCTGTCGGGCATCACTCCGTCTCTGTCTATAACGAAGCAGATAAGTGTGCGTGCGTGCGTGCGTGCGTGCGTGCGTGCGTGCGTGCGTGCGTGCGTGCGTGCGTGCGTGGGTGCGTGCGTGCGTGCGTGCGTGTCCCAGGTGCTCTGACCTTTAACCCCAGCAGTGCACCGGCCTCTTTGGGCATGTTGGGGCTCCTCTTGCTGAGGGTGATGTGTCCGATCAGATGGTCCCCCTCTTTGGACGGCTGCCAGGTCACAGGATGCTGCAGCCCAACACAGCAGTCAATAAAACACTAATCCGATAATGCACAATACCTATGTATTACAGCACCACCTTGCACCTTATGTCTAACCTCATGTACATACTGTACCTGCTGGTTTTTGCTATGTGTATATACACTATCTTTGACTTTTGCCTCTCTTGTTTTCTTTACTGTTTTTTTTATGATTGATCTCTTTATGACTGTCTCTTATCTTTTCTCTTTCTGAAAACGACAAAATAAATTCACGCATTTCTTTACACCTGTAAACCTGTGATGTGACAATTAAGTTGATTTTGAAAAATCAAACAAATGGTCAGCACTATAGTACACCTGAGTCATAGTCAACAGGCTAAACATGACATAACTTTAACAACTAAAATCCTATATACTTCAGTTTACCGGGTCCCCAAGAGTCTATTCTTGGTCCCCTCCCTCCTTTCTCTCTACAGTCTAAACCAAATCTCTTTGACAACAATAACCGATCTACAACAATGTCATGTTGCGTCGCAAGCTTGTCAATCTGCTAATTTTGCCCAAATGTCCACCTCATATGACAGCCCCAAAATAGGGATCAACAAACAATCCATCTATAATGGTTTTCGGATTAATTATCTTCGTTAGTCCAGTCTAGAAATAAAGTATTGGTGTTAGCCAGATGGTCAGGTGACCCCTCTCACGGGCTGGCCATCAGGCCGTACATAATGCACAATACCTCACCACCTTGCACCTTATGTCTAACCTACGCAACTGATTTACTGCGCTAGGGAGAAAAGCTAAATCTATTATGTAGATTTACTTGGTAGCAGCTGTACTCACTCCAACCCCAAAAAGGTCTGGATGGTCATAAATTCCACCAGAAAGCTCAATTCTAGTGCCCCACTCATCTTATATTCTCAGAAAAAACTGTTGTAGCCCTGCATAAATGGCGCGATAAAATGACCCAAATAATAATTATTATATCCAATCTCCAATATGCTTGCTAATATTCTTAAATCCCTTGTAATTAATCAACTCAAAGTGTTTTTAAATAGTTATTCTGTTTTGAGTTCTTATCAGTGCTTGGCCAGTTTCCTGCATTATCGAGCAAGCAAGCAGTATTGTACAGCACTATCTGCTACCTCGTTAGTTTTAAATTATATTGCCTCAGCCTTGGATAACAAACAATATTGTGCTGCAATTTTTATTGATTTGTCAAATCTTTTTCTGAGTACTCAAAGACGATTTACATGGGGGGCAAGAGGAAGCAACAAATAAAAACAAGTGAAAATGATCTTTCTGAAAGACATCAATGGGTCAAAGTTGGAGTTGTAAAAAAAAAAGAGTTCTTTCATATATCTAAAGGAGTTCGCCATGGCTCTATTTTGTGTCCTATATTGTTTATTATATTATACAGTGACAATGTTATAAACGGACCTGTAATATCCAATGACACAATCGCATATTGCTTCTCACACTCTAAGTACTAAGGGAATAATGTTTAACGATAATGATCCTCGCCTATACACCTCAAATGGTATTTCCATTGAAGTTCCCCGTTATAAATACCTTGGGATTTAGTTCATCATCATAACCTTTATTTCAATTCGGAGTACAATTGAGGGGCAGGCCCTCATTTTCAATGTAGCCGAATACAGAACACAAATCAAGAATATACAGTACAAGTAGCAATTTACAACAGAAATCTTAAATATAATATATAGTTGGATCAAAAACCAGAGATCTCTGTATTTGTCTGCCTGTTTCCTATTATGCCCATATATGGAGATATCCCTGATGTCATCATTATAACGTCCAGGTATGATACTCAGTAGTGCACTAAGTTACTCTGACAACAGTTATTGCATAACTGGAGGGACATGCATTCCCATTGTGGTTCATGTGGATGAGATGAAAATAATTAACGTAAAGAAGACCCACCCAGTGACTTACGTGCCATACCGTGGGGTCATGGGGGTAACACTCCCAGTCACCTGTAAGACAAAAGGAAGATTTTTGGTAGATGCAGACATTATGCACAAGCAAGCGCGCACACGCATGCTATTGCGTGTGCTATCTCACACACACACACACACACACACACACACACACACACACACACACACACACACACACACACACACACACACACACACACACACACACACACACACACACACACACACACACACACACACACACACACACACACGAAATACATGCATACTACTTAAGTAAAAGTATCAATACTGCAATATATAAATAGTCTGTTACAAGTAATCAAAATGTACTTGAGTAAAAGTACTGTCCCAGAATGTCTCATTTCATAAGTTTAATGTATAAAACGTATGGAAATCCTTTAAAATTAGCAAGCTAGTACAAGCTCGTAAGCTTTATATAGTGGAGTAAAAGTATAATATTTGCCTCGAGATGTAGTGGAGTAGAAGTAAAAGTACTGAAAATTGGAAATACTCTAGCGAGGTAAAAGTACCTCAAAATTGTACTTAAGTACAGTACTTGATTAAATGTACTTAGTAGTTACTTAGTTTGCACCACTGCAGTCCATACAGCCACATACTGTACATACATTCCCATTCCATTGCCTACAAACACTATTTAATCATCCAGTCATTCAGCACCAACATCCAACTCTCACACACAAACGTTCACTCATGCGCACCCACACAATCACACATAGGCTACATACATACATGCACACACGCACAGACACACACTCACTCACACAGCCACGAAGCAGTATACACTGTGCATTCCAGCCATACTCCTACCATACACAGCTCGGCCAGATGTGAAGCCTCTTCATCATGCATTTGTTTAACATTGGCCAGGGTTACGTTTATTGAACATTCAGACAGTTATAAATAGAATGTTATCACTGTTACAGCAACAGCCGCAGCCATGAGACCTGCATCTATTTTTGTTCCTCTGTTGAACACAATCATTTCCAGTTAAACTTTTGTGTGGAATAGGAGGATTAAAAACAGATTTCCTAGTAAGGTAATTACTAGAAACCGACCAATACTGGAGTTTTGGGCCAATGCCGATACGGATATTAGGGAGAAACTAAGAAAATCCAACATCAGTGTCAGTGTGCCACACTGTGAGCATATACACCTGCTACTTTTTAACATTTATGAAAAGTGAACATGGAATAATTGTCAGATGAGGGGGGGGCGTCCGCAGCCAAATACATGAATGTGGGGGTCCCATGGCACACAAAAAAACGACGATTGAAAGAAACAGATTGCAGAGTGGACGCTGGTGCACTAGAAATTCAAGATATTAAACTATGTAGAAGAAACAACAATACAGTAACAAAACAAGAACATGATGTAGGCTTTTGAAATGAGAATGTTTCTTCATTTGTGCTGTGAGCTAGCTGCTGAACCGTCCCGATGAGAACATTACACCATGGTGCTACCATGGAGGCAAAGACTACTGCTAACCCAGAGGGGCCTGAAGGCCTGAGGGTGATCACTGGCGACAACCTATAGTGACATTATGTAATCCGACAAACAATGCTATGACAATGGACATTCCAGTTCTCACCAATCACTATGGACCCTTATACAGTAGAGTGTGTATGTGCGTGTGTGCAGTACTGGATATACTGTGTTTTGTGTGTGTACTGTATGCGTTTCTGTGTACTGTACATTCACTTGTGCATGTGTGTGTGTGTGTGTGTGTGTGTGTGTGTGTGTGTGTGTGTGTGTGTGTGTGTGTGTGTGTGTGCGTGTGCAACTGTGCATGCAGGCATGTTCATGCATATGCTCAGATGTGCCTTTCTGCGAGCTCCCACACGCACATGCATGCCTGTACACGCCTGCATGCTCCCGAGCAGTTGTGGACAGTAACTACGTACTGTACATTTACTCAAGTAGGCTACTGTACTTACTGTAAGAACAGTTTATACTTTAACTTTACTTGGGCATTTCCATTCTGTGATAGTTTATACTTACCTAGTTTATACTAGGCCTACTCCACTACTCTACTCAGAAGCAAATATTGTACTTTTTACTCCAGTACAATTAATTGACAGCTTTAGTTACTATTTAATTTGTAGATTTAAATTACTACAAAACATACAGTACAAAAAACATTTCAAAATGATTTTCAAAAGCGTTCATTGAAAATAGCAGATTGACAAGCTGTTGTTGTGAGCTTAGCGATCAGCTATTGTCAGCGAAAGCTTTCCCCACAATGACAGAACACTGAAGATACTAGCATGGAGCCCTGAGGGACTCCGCTCAACCATATGGGGTTTAAGTGGTTAAGTTTTAAAAATAAAATCTGAGTACTTCTTCCACCACTGCTCTCAAGTGATTTACATGCCTGGACGCTTCCTCCACTGCCAACAAGCCCATCTCGGATCTGACCCGGGCTCAGCCTCAAGCTAAAAAAGGAAAGCCCACCGATCTGTTTAGAACCTTGTCCCGACAGAGCACTCTCGTCTTAGACCTTCCACTTGATCGATCGTCACCTGGCCTGGTTCCCATCCACAGTGGTGCACACACACAGGCACTTCAACTAAGAACAAACCGTACTAAATCAAAGTCGGCTTATGTTAAAAAGTGTCATATAACAGTAGCTGCATGTGTGCAGGCTTAGGCCAAATTTATTGTGACGCGTTGTTAGCTTGCAGATCTGTTATTTTTTTGCCAAGTAACGCCTTCACGTGAGGGAGTATAAATGAGGCTTCGCAATCAAACATAGCTTTCAGTAAAATGCTGGAAGCATCATTAATTGCAATGTGCACTGTAAAAATACAAAGTGAATGTATGTGCTGTTCTAGGTTGAAACATAATTATGGTTGCCTATAAATGTTAATTTGCAGAGCATATCCTCCTTAAAGAGTGGACACTAGTAGCAAAGCTGGGAATTTAACTGATTCATTTAGATTAATTAATTACAAAAACAATTACTTGATTAAAAAAGAATTACACATTTGAATCACGCTTAGTTTTTGCATCACAGAACCTTTATCACTGGACGAATTTCAGGCGTACCGATCATACGGGTGCACACAATGGAAGAAGAAGCCGATCAGACCCGTGGATGATGGGAAATGTATATTTAAAAAAGAAACGAAATCATTGATTCACTTGTAATATACCAAAAGCTGTTTTAATTAAGAAATAAATAAATAAATAAAAGCTTCTCAGGTCAAATATTGATATGCGATTAAAGTGTGATTCATTGTGATTAATTACAATGCCTCAAATTAATTAGATTAAAAAATGTATCATGTCCCAGCCCTAATTATTACATAACAGAGTGTATGTAAGGGGTCAGAACACAGTAGCTTTCCTTTCTAAATGTTGTATTCTCCAGTATCACAGCTATGCGCTAGCACTGTGCTGTGTGTCATGCTTGGACAAGATGGGAGTGTTAACAGCAGGTTCTCCTCTGGCTCGGGGGATATAGAGGGCTTCATAAGGTCAAACAGGGTCAACAGTAGTGTCAACTAGTGTCTCTCACACACACACACACACACACACACAGGGATGTTCCTCCCCAGGGCCAGACTGAAACCAATGAGACAGACACACTCACATGTGTACTGTAGATGCACAAGCACTGTATATGCACAAGCACCACACACACACACACACACACACACACACACACACACACACACACACACACACACACACACACACACACACACACACACACACACACACACACACACACACACACACACACACACACAGTACAAAATAAACAATTACATTACAAATAAAGTCTAGTAATACATACGTTAAAGTCAAGCTAGACAATATTTCAGGAGCTGATCATGATAATACAACCAGAATACAATAACATTACATTTTGGCAGTAGATTTGACAGTAGATCTTTTGCCAGATGACACAAGAATAAATATACTAAAAGAGAAGAATGAAGAATGAAGAAGAGAAGAGAAGAGAAGAGAAGAGAAGAGAAGAAGCTTCACTCCTTCCTACAGGACAGATGGTTGTAGCCAGCCTTACCTCTCCTAGCGAACACAGCATTTTGAGGCAGAGAGATGCTCTCAAGATTCTCAGTGTGAGAAGACGGCAGACTGACAATAAACAGCACCCTACGCTACGAACATCACCCTCCCTGACAGAGAGCTCCAAGCATAGACAATGAAAGGTAGACACCTCCTCCGGCTCTGGAGCTTGTGTATCGTATGACAGCTGCCATTTTTGTTTCCAATAGAGGGTATGCGTGTGACATCATCATCAAACCAGGAAGTTATGCAGGAACGCCTACTGAGTGGCAAAAAACTACTTTCTGGCCTTGACAGCCCATACATCCACACAGAAAAGTCTTATCTGATTGCATTAAACAACATTAAACAATGTTAAACTCACTTTGCCTGTTGCTTTGCCACTCGATTTGCCACTCGATGTGCCATTCACTTTAAGCATGCGCATACTCTCTATATGGCGGAGGCACAGCACGCTGTCACTCAAAGTGACTACTGGCCAATCCCAGCGGGTCTTTTCCGGGAATTGTCAGATTCATTACTTCATCCTCAGTGACATCACTTCCTCCTCTAATGACATTTCTTTATCCCAGCAACAAACTCTCGCGAGATTTGAGATGAGTCCGGAAGCCTCTCTCTGTCCATCTGCAGCAAGCAAACCACGCCTACTATATTTAGGAGACCATTTGTAGGCTTTGTGTACCATTTCGTGTCTAGTGGCTCCAATGAAGTTGGCCCAGTTTCATATATAAACCATCTTTGCTAGTCCCAGAAAACACGCTGTGATTGGCCAGTAGTCACTTTGAGTGGCAGCATGCCGTGCCTCCGCCATATTGAACTCTAATATGGCAGCTACATAAGATTACATATCACTCCAATGAACTGCAGTGGCAAATGAGGTATCTAGGTTTTTATATATATGGCTCCAAGCCAGTGTGTACACACACACACACACACACACACACACACACACACACACACACACACACACACACACACACACACACACACACACACACACACACACACACACACACACACACACACACACACACACACACGTAAGGCTTTCAAGACACTCATGAATACCTGCAGACCTGCTACTGTAATTCCATAGTTGAACAACACATCCATGGTCTCTGAGACTTGAGGGACACACTAGGGCAAACCTCAAAATGTGTGCACGTAAGCAAAGTATTTAATCAAAAATCAGCACCCTCTGGTGGACAATTTGCAGACAGAGTGACATCCAGACCGTCTATATGGGCAGACAAGACGAGTAGACGACAATCAATCAGACTCATTAGAACAGTTTTGCATCTCGTCACAACCACTAAAACCCTCATTAGGTGAGGATCAGACCGGCTCACCTCTCTCGCTGACACTCTCGATCTCTGCGTCCTCACAGCTGCTGTACTCTGGCGTGGTTCCTCCTTCCTCCTCTGAGCTGCTGACACTTGTCTGCCTCTTGCCTCCGCCCGTGCCCATCCCCCGCTTCGTCTTGTAGGGTCGTGGCGGGGGCGGCCGCAAAGACTCCGACTGGTCCGAGCTCAGGGAGTCATTTCGCAGCATGCTCTCCGACTTCTCCCGTTTAGTCCGTCTCATCTGAGGTTGGGCCTGGCCAGGACTAGAGCCTGGCCCTGAACCGGGGGGCTCTCGGAGTTCAGGGGGTTGCTGTTGGTGTGAGGGGGCGTGTTCATGCATCCCGCTAACCCCGCCCACCGTCCTCTGGCCAGGCCTGCTGCCGTTGGCTCCCGGCCGCGCTGCTGGGCCCAAGACCCCGCCTCCCACCTCCCCCTCTCCCGCCGTGCCCACCCCTCTGCCCTGGGGATGCATGGGGTGCCCTCCCCGGCCCCCAGGGAGCACCACCCCTGCCTGCGGCGTCTGACATGGGTGTTGGCGAGGCGGATGGTGTCCGCTGGGGTCCATTGTGTGGTGGTAGGCCCCCTCTTCTGTCCGTACCCCAACCGGGTCGTGCTCAAGCGAGTGTCCCTTGGTCAGCCGCCGGCCTTCCCGGCGCTCCCTGGAGTCTCCTCGCAGGTCCCGATCCATCGACACCTGGGTCTGCAGCCTGGCTTGCCCCGAACGACGCTCCCCACGACCAGCTCCTCCTCCCCTGCCATTTCTCCTAGACAAAGCCAGAGCAATCCATCAATATTCTTCTAGGTACTATTCCGTTAGAATTTAGGGAGCATAACCTGTAATTTACTATACATTCTGATTAACATTGTACATTGTAGATTTAGTGGGGGGGGGGGGCAGAGAAATAGCATGTTGGATACAGTAAGAGGTAGTACAAATGTTTATTGTCTGTTACTCATGGAAGATAAAACTGAAGTGTTTAAAAAATGAAATACACAGGGACGGAGATAAATATCTGTAAGCATTATTATGTATTGCTGGTTTTAAATAAATCACACGGAAATGGTTGGATATTGGAAGCCAACAACTACTATTAATTGTAAAAATAACATTTGAAGAGATTAAAGAGATAGAAATAATTACTTACGAAATGAGAAATCGTGAAGTTGAATTTAAAATAAACTGTAAATTGGACATACATGAAGCGTAAAAGAGTAGGCTACAGGATAATTAGTAGCTACCCCTATTTTAAGGTCTCATTTGTTTTACTTCTTTTCTTTCCTTTTACTTATATTTCTTCATTTCCCCATGTTTCTTCTTTGAATTATCTAATTTATGTATTAACAAATGTATAAAAAATGATGCAGGATGAATTAACAAGGGAAGAAAACTTGTAAGATATTATGGATGAAATGGATCACATGTATGAACCTGCAATAAAGTGCAAAAAAGGCAGAGCAACGAAGAGAGAGAGTACATAATACATGATATTCTTCTACAGATGCCTTTTCGTTGTCTCACAGTAATCCATTGTCCCCTACCAAAGAAATAAAGAAAAAAGTGTTCACTTCCGGGACAGCAAGTTGGCTTACGTGTCTCGAGGCGGCTCGCTGCGTGAACGTGGGTCGATACCGGCCGTGGTCCCTGGGGTCCTGGGCCTGTTGGGGTCCAGGGGAGCTGTCATGGAGCCCAGGGGCGCCTGGGAGCGGGACCGGAGCTTCTTATCCCCGGGGGTCTGAGAGACGGAGGGATCGCTGATGGCGGTCTTCTCGGCCAGACCGGAGAACCACTCACCTGGCTTGGTCAAGATCTCCTGCTGCTTCCGGCAGTTATTACACACCCAGATCACCTGGAGGGGAAATGGATATACAGTATGTATATGGATCAGTTATTAGAACATACCTACTACCTCAAACACTGACACTGCTGGTTATTGAAATACATTGTCATTTGTCAGTGTTTCAAAGACACAGTAATGGCTGTTTTGTGATGGGTGGCTCAGGGATAGTGTCAGTTACAGTATTCCAGCTGTCTCTTATCGAGGCTAGTTCATGTGTCTTTAAAGTTAGATCATGTATTTGATGTATTGACCATTAAACAGAAATGATTAACTGCGGGTGCAGTTGACTTTCTTTTGGTTTTCCCTGGTTCAATCTGAATAAACACACATACTAAGTCATGGTGCATTTACTCCTACGAAGAAATGTCATTTGTCCTTTTCCAAAGACGAAGTTGATTGTAAACTATCTTGTGAGCATAAACTTAAGATCATTGTGCTTAAGATACAACTGTCGTTCAATGAACAAAACTAACCAATCTTGTGATATAATTGATATAACCACCACGTGTGGTTGGAGGTGGCAGTCTGCCGTCACCCAGGCGGATGCGTGCACACGACCTCATGCTTCTCACCCTCAAGGCGTCTTAATGGTTGTTAATCATTGTAACTAAATTTAGAAAGATGTTTTAGCATACAGTAAATCCAAGGAAATTTTTTATGAACCAGGACTCAGATCAGTACTAGCAGCTTCACTGTTTCCAGCACCAGTCCATCTCAACTTGTGTCTAACATGTCAACCAACTGAATGCAGACTTCAAATTATCGACACCTGAAACATCAGATGGAATCAGACAGTACGTGAGGGAGAGAAGAAGCGAAGGATGGTGAAGGGATGAAGGAGAGAAGAATGGAGATGGTGAGCTACCATGTAGGGCTGAATGCTCCCTGGCGATCCACCCCTCTGAATCATTCCTTCTCTACTTTTCCATCCATTTCTCCCCACTTCCATGTTCTCCCACTCCCCAGTCCTTTATGGCTGCCTTCCTTTGTTGTCCTCCTGAGTCTATAGCCAAATACCAATACCCAAAATCTCAGCCACTCGCTCACTCACACTCCAGCATGGCAAAATTATGGTGAAATTGGTGACCTGCCAAAATATGTGACCATCTTCTGGACTTCACAAAACTTCTTAAAAAAAAAAAGTCTTTAAATACGTGGACTAAATACCACTAGGTTGAACTCTGCTAATGAACAAACTGCAATGATTTATGTTCGGACACTGACATTATGTGATTGTCTACACGATTGTGACATATTTCAGGTGGTCACCAATTTCATCGTAACACCACCATGCTGGAGTGACCGAGTGTGAGTGAGCGAGTGGCCGAGAGTGGGGGTATGCGCGTGACATCATCATCAAACCAGGAAGTTATGCAGGAACGCCTACTGAGTGGCAAAAAACTACTTTCTGGCGTTGACAGCCCATACATCCACACAGAAAAGTCATATCTGATTGCATTAAACAACATTAAACAATGTTAAACTCACTTTGCCTGTTGCTTTGCCACTCGATTTGCCACTCGATGTGCCATTCACTTTAAGCATGCGCATACTCTCTATTGGAATTTGGCTTATCCCACTCTCCATCTCGAACCCATCACTTGCTCACTTCTTCCCTCCCTCATTTGTCCCTCCTAAACCACCCATGCACGCCTTCACCCCCACAACTTCCATTACCCCCTCCCTAGAAAGCTTTTTTGATGAGCCTTCAAAAGCAGAGGAGAGAGGAGCTTCACACCAACGCAGCTATATTTATTCACCAAACACGCCAGCACCACACGCCACTCGCATGGCAGATAGTGGACACATGAAACCGGCATCCAATCTGGTTCTCCACACTTGCTGCTCTACTTGTTTGGACTATTGGTCACGAGCAAGTGTATCAATATTAGCAATTTTGGGAATAACCTGTCCTACACAATGTGTCCTAGCCAGGGAGCCACAATTTTAGGACCCGTGATGTCATGAAACCTTTTTTTTGTATTTTTTCTAGTCATTAAGGTCCACCGAATGAAAGGTCTGCTCTGCCGGAAAAATCATGAAAAAAAAAAGTTTTGGCCATTTTTGTATACCCCAACATAGACAACCAATATAAGGCAAAATGTGATACATGTGACATGCTACACCAAGGAGTGTTTTTCGTGCAAAACTAATGCTTGGAATTCGGAATCATGAAAACCCCCTAGTTTGACATGTCACATGCTACTTAAAGTATGATGAAACTTTGCCTTACATTGGTTGTTGACAGCTGCAAAGAAGTTGCTTGTCCTAAGACTGATTATTTTATTTTTTTACAGTTTTATACCTGTATTTGTTTTGTTTCTTTGCTGTATTATATCATTTATCTTTCCTGTCTATGCTTGTTCAACCTGTGAGCCAAGTAGGGCACTAGAGTGGGGGTGGAAAACTTTTAAAAACTGGAGGAACAAATAAGAACCCCATGTTGGGCAGTTGAAATGTACATTGTCAAATGACTGTAGTACTGTGCAGCTGACATGCTTGTCCAAACCTCCAGATATGTGAACAGAAAATAAAATAAAAACTTTATCACAAAACAATGTTGCAATACAAACATGACTCCTTTTGTTTTTACTTTATTAAATTCAATTGAGGATACAGCAGGGGGGGACAGAGAAGCAGGGCTGCAACAGTTTGAAATTAAATCGATATTTTGTATACAATAGCAAAAATCGGTGATCTACAAGTTCACAATACGATGTGTTGTGAGCTTGTAGATCAGCTAGATTTGCTATTGTATTTTGTGCGACACCTTTGTATGAAAAAGCATAAAATAGGACCCAGGTGGTTAATCAATTTAGGTAATAATAAATTGTTTCTGGCTTATTCAGATAATTTAAAAGGTAATCGATAGAATGATCGCTAATAAAATTATCGATAGTTGCAGCATATCAGTATATCAAAACAATGCTTATATTGCTCTTTTTTTCAAATGTTCAAAAACAAAACAGTGCTGCATTGCATGCACAAACTAGCTTCAGTTGCTGCCACCAAGAGGGGTCATCCATACTATAGGTTAGGGTCCCATGTCACCTCGGCCCCAATCTGAGAACCCATCGTCAAAAAATAAGGAAAAACAGCGCCAACAATCTGTCTCAAGAGACTACCTATAGGGCTGAGGTTTGGAATAATGTGTTCCTTCCACGCGTTACGTCCAAATGGGGAAAGAACCGGCTTGGACTCCTCATGCATTGAAGGAAGCATGAGATCAGTCCTTTGCTCTCTCCAGGTTGGCAGAGGGAGATTACATTAGACAATTGACACTGGGTGAAAAAATAAAAATCCCACGATTTTTGTAACCTATTTTTTCACCCAGTGTCAATTGTAATCCTGGGTGCTACACTCCCTCTGCCAACCTGGAGAGAGCAAGGTTGGCATGCCATACACACACACACACACACAAATATATATAGGGTTGAGGGAACACTGGACGGAGGGAACAGATTAGACAAGCTGCTTCTGTGCACAGCCATTTTCTTCAGTCCCTCTGTGGTCTTCACTCCCATGCCACGCTGCAAAGCAATTCCTGCGCAGCGACAGGCACAAGGGCACCATGCAACGCCTGCACTTCCAGGCAGTCATTTGGTGTATGCCTTTTCCTTTGCAGCTGTGGCACTGCTCGATGGCGTCATACCGGTGTCTGCCCCGGTGGCTGCCACCCCCAGTGGGAGGCGCGATGGGAGTGGGCATGTGCTCCCAGGAGGTCATGCCGGGTTTGCGTCTCCAGGAGGTCATGCTGGACCTGCCTCTCCAGGAGTTCATGCCGGACCTGCGTCTCCAGGTCATCCTGTTACAATTCCATTTCTTCTTTTGGAATTGGCCACAGTACGGGCAGCGACCACATGACTTACATTTTGATGGGACAGAGGCTGGAGCAGCCAGTGACCTCGTGCCAGGGTCTCCCAGGGTGCCGGTTTGGCATGTTTCATTCATTTGCGACATCACCAACACCTTCCGGGGATTCCATGCCTTCTCAGGGCTCCTGGAGCGCTTGGATGTAGAAGAAAAAACTGCGGGAGCCGTGGTCAATTCAGGCAATAGGACGACCTTTCTGGTGCTTTGGCCTGGCAGAGAGTCACCTAATCTCCAGAACACAGAGCTTGAATAGGAAGCCTCGTAGGCTTCCTTATTTTTCTTCCTTTTTTTCCCCCCTCTGCGATTAGCTCTAGGCCAGTGGGACGATGAAGGAGACATTGGCGAAGCCCTGGTCAATTCAGCCACCTCTCTGGCGCCTTGGCTTGCCAGGGAGTCGCCTGATCTCCACAATGGCGAGGGAGACCATGAATGGGCACCGTGGCTGGCTTCATTTTTCTTCTGTTTTTTTCTTTGTAGAGACAGTGAGGCAGCGGTACTGGATGATGGAAGGCACCTATCATCCTTGTCAGTTTGAGAGCAGAATAGAGCAGAGTCCTCCTGTTGCTTCCCAGGACTATACACAGGACTGTACTTCTCTTCTCTGAAACCACACATACATGGGAGTATCTGTTAATCTCATGAAATGATCACCCGACAGTGACACCACAAACCATTAAGTAATACTAATGCTGCGTGACGCAATTTCAAACTAATGTAAATAACTGATACTTATTGATTAAGCATCAAAACATTTTCATATGCAGTGGATATTCTTAGGCAGCCATCATCATAACCCTTTTAAGTGTAATGCCTAATTTGTCTCTGTACAAACTGTAGAGAGACAACTGTTCACACGTCAAAATCTGTGAGCTTGTGTATCGGCTATTTTGATAGTGAAAGGGCATTATTGACAGCATTAAATCATAACAGCACCTAAACTTAAAATGAAACACACCAAAGCCACATGCTCAAACAACTTAACCATACAAACAGTGCCTAAACCTTAACTACATTTACTAATATACTAGCCACACCACTCCATGCCTTAGCTTAACACACCCAGCTGCAAGCTGTAACCATTTGATTGGGTCATTAATTGCAATTAACCATGTACAGTAGGCTACCTCAAACGTCCTGTGCAATTAAGGTGCATTAGCCCTGACCAATAAAATAGCACACAACACAACTCCTTAATTACAATTAAACAATGTTACAGTACCTCAAATGGTAACTGGTAAGTGCAATTAAAATGGCCATTATTTTTGGACCAATCAAATGGCGCACAACACAGGGCCCTTTATTACAATTAGGTGTACAGTATCAAGCAAATCAGTATCAAAAACTCTAATTAAAAATGTGCCTAAGATAAATTGTGCAAGTATTGCTCCATCTTCCTTCCGTACAACCAGTCCAGCACTCATTTCTGATCAAATGTCAGAGAACGCGCTTGTATTAGTTATCCTACTGAACGTAGTCAAGTCATAGTGTGGATGAAGTGAGATTCACGCATCAGCCTACAGTAATTATACAATCTAACCATCGGTGGATAATTACGTTGATAGACGATAAATAAATATGTAGCCTAAAATGTATTTAGTAGGCCTAGCCCTTGAAGCGGCAGACGAAACGCACGGCGAGGCGTTGGTTGTGAGCGTTTTTCCCTCGCCGTGCGTTATATTATTGGAGGATAGTTGCACAAAATAGTTACTCACTCAAAAGTTAAAGAATCCGTCGTCTTTTGGGAATTCTGGTTCAGGCTGGCATCACCACTGAAGCCATGGCCGTAGCATTCCTCCCAGCCCCAGTCAGTGACCAGGGATCTACTACTATTGGAGTTGGTTTCGAACACAAACCAACCATTCTCCTCCATGTCCATGACCGCGTGCGTGAGTATCCTGACTTGACGTACTCCTCTCTAAAGTTTGGTGAAAAATTGGCGGCCGCGGTTACTCCTCTGACTCCTCTCCTTTAATCAACTTGATTGTGCCTCTCGGCTGCAGCTTGTTACCTCTCAGATTGTGCGCAGCAGGTAGCGGACAGGTTATTATAGAGAGTATGCGCATGCTTAAAGTGAATGTCATCGAGTGGCAAAGCAACAGGCAAAGTGAGTTTAACATCGTTTAATGTTGTTTAATGCAATCAGATATGACTTTTCTATGTGGATGTATGGGCTGTCAAGGCCAGAAAGTAGTTTTTTGCCACTCAGTAGGCATTCCTGCATAACTTCCTGGTTTGATGATGATCGTGTTTCGGCTTAACATATCATGACGTCATACTTCCTCCTGACCATATTACCAGACCATAATACAAAAAAAAAAAAAAGTACATTGTACTTTATACTGGAGTATTTCCAATTTTCAGTACTTTTACTTCTACACTATGTCTTAGACTGAGGCAAATAATTCTATAACATTCACTGAAAATATCAGATACACAAGCTCACAATGTTGTGAGCTATGTGATATTTTGGATTGGCTATCTTCAGCAGGTGTAGAGGAAAAAAGAGCAGAAGTATTGATGGTTTAAGCAGTTAGATGTCTGGAAATACACATTAACATATTAATAGAAAGGATAATGTGTAAACAAAAAAACAACAACCACAAACAACATTAACCCAACACTGATTATAGTAGGCCTACTGACAAACAAGTCTATACATCTATGAGAAACACAATACAATAAGTAGTGGGGGACTGGGGTCCCTGCTTCATCTCTCTCTCTCAGCTAAGGGCTCGTAGGCCTGAAAAACTTTGAAGACGCCTGTCCTTAGGTTCAAAGCTCTCGCATTGAAACAGGCCGGGATGAGAACTTCTGGGAACTCAAATGCATGCGTCTCTGTGTGCAGTGGCCTTATGTTAGTTTAGTATACTTTAGTTTAGCATTTAGTATTTAGTTATTCTAGGGCTAACTTTAGTTTAGCCTAGTTTAGTGAATTCCTGGATTTAATGGGAACAAGTATCGCTCATTTAAGTAGGGCAATACTCTATTAAACCCATACACTACAGTGATGAATGGGTGTTTTAACAATACTACATATATTTACTGATTTATACTCATTTTGGACAGAAATTGTATTACATCAAACATCCATACAAATATAGGCATTATGTGTATTTCAGAAAATGTGTATGATTGATTGATTATTTTATTTTTGTGTCCTGTTCACGGGCACTCATGGGTTTTTAAGACACCAGTTATTCACACAAAACATTCAATATACAGCTCAGAATTATACAGAGCATGTATTGGCTGTGTTTCTCTACATTGGAAAAGTGCTGCTACTGGCTGATGTTGTTCAACAGTGAATGTGTCTCTGTACTCCACTTTAACAGGCTTATGTTTGTGTATGTTTTAGAATTAGATGTGCAATGCTATCGCCCATTCGCCCCCCGCTGTGTTGTTGTGCAGAGAGACAACAAAGGATTAGAGCATCCCAACCTATTAAAGCTGACATTATAGATTTGCTGTATAAAAATAGAAAGAGGAACTCTGATATAGCATAATAACCAGAGCTGGCAGGATCATGTGTTCACCACAAACACATTCAGAAAGCACAGTATGAGCACACCAATGTATACAAACACACAAACAGCTGTGGACAAACACACAGATATAGTAGATACACCTAAACATACTGTAGATATTGGACCGCTTTCATCCCCTCACACGCAAGCATACAGGTATGTGTAAACATTAGGGCTAAACACTTAAGCTTTAATTTATTCTTCATCGCACAACAGTGTTGTGCAGAACAATAGTGAAAATAGCCGATCTACAAGCTCACAGCGCATCACAAAGTATTGTCAGCTATGGTAGGCCTACATTACAGTATCTACTATTTCCACAAAAGATTGTTGCCTATAATGATATGCACAAAATTGGGATTGATTATTATTCATCAATCAATTATTTAACCAAATAATGTATAATTCTTTATGATTGATTAAATCGTTTAGTTTGATGAACTGTTGTACCCCTAGTAAACATACACGAGAGCATACTCACACGCATGCACTATACAGTACAGAGAGCGCCACATGAAGCCCACCAGCGGCAGCATGTCACATGACCACAGTGATACAGACCCTCAGAGATGAGTGTACATGTGAGTGAGGGAGAGTGAAAGAAAGGAGAGACAGAAAGAGAAAATGGCTTATGGCTTCTCTAGGAAAACTAGGACACCAAACCTCTCTGCGTGTTTGTTTGCATTGAGCTCCATCTGTGTGTGTGCGTGCGTGCGTGCGTGCGTGCGTGCGTGCGTGCGTGCGTGCGTGCGTGCGTGCGTGCGTGCAGCAGTATTCATGACTGTGTGCAATATGATATAACAATGAAACGCTGGGAGTTCCTATACGGTTGAGAGCTTTTTTTTTTAAAGGGGGGAGGAGTAGGTTCTCGGTAACCATAGTTATCACATCCTCTGGATGGAACTTGGGAGCACCGGCTCAGCAGCTCAATATACCTGTTTGGATTCCCAGCAGGGGGTGACTTGCATCTACATTTCAGAGAATTCCACGCCCACAATGAACTAGCACACAAAATTGTGCGCTAGTTCTGTTGGCCAAGTCATAGACCGTGACGTATACGAAACTGCCGTTCACGCCTGTGCTTTCTGGCCCTGATACGTCACTGGCTTCCCCTCTGTGTTTTCAACCCAGCTCGGTGGCTCTTAAGCCCTAACCACACCAAAGGGTCGCCATGCAACTCCTTGGGTCCAAACGGTTGCAAGGAGTTGCATGGTGACCCTTTGGTGTGGTTTGGGCCATTGAATTCCATGCGCTGAATTACTTGGGACAACATGGGACGACGCATCACACCGCTGGGACAAAGCTAAAACCGTCTTGACCCATTGGTGTGGTTAGGGCTTTACACTAGTGGCCAATCACAGTTCTTAAGCACTAACCCCACCAAAGGGTCACCATGCAACTGCTTAGGTCCAAACGGTTGCAAGGAGTTAATGCTAAAACTGTCTTGACCCTTTGGTGTGGTTTGGGCCATTGAATTCCATGCGTTGAATCACTAGGGACAACGTGGGTCAACGTGCAACAAGACATATGACACCGCAGGGACAACGCTAAAACCGTCTTGACCCTTTGGTGTGGTTAGGGCTCACCACTGCCAATGACAGCGGGGCTCACAGTCACACTCCCTGTACTTCCCCTATACTTCTCTCTATCCTTGCTCTACTTCTGTCGTTCCGTGTTGAAAGTGAAATAAACAACACGGAAACAACACGGTCAGTACGTGGCCAAAGACACATCGCTGTCTGCCTTCGTTCAAAATGTACGCTGTGTCACGATATTCACGGAGAAACAACAACACGGTCCACATTGTGTTGACGGTGATGCGAGATTCTAGTTATACTAGTGTACATGTACACATAATCCCATTCACGACTGTTCTCCCCTTTCTGTCTCTCTCAGCACAAAAAAATATGTTTTAAACAATCACACTCTGAAAAACAAACTCTTAGGAGCGACTTGGAGTGCAAGTGCAATGGGGATTGCAGAATTAGGTATAATAAGATTGCACGGTGTGTGTGTGTGTGTGTGTGTGTGCGTGCGTGCGTGCGTGCGTGCGTGCGTGCGTGCGTGCGTGCGTGCGTGCGTGCGTCAGAAAAGATATCCCAGCAAGCATGGTCAGGACCTGGATGTCTCTATTGGGGCCAGATCAGTCAAATCAAGACCAGTCAGATCTGGCCCAGAATATCACCTGATTTCAACCAACATAAATTCTTCCCACTAAAATGGACTTCCCTGGATGAATCACAGAGTCCTATTGAGGCCAGATTAAATATATCATAACTAGTCAAATCTGACCCAGAATAACTATATTATTGGTGAACTGGTGAAGACTTCCTGGAAATGACGTAAATATCATCCTAGTCCTGAACGTCACCAGAGTCACCGGAGGACGTCATCATAGCGTCATCATGACGTCATTTGGCTTGCTGGGATCAATCAGTTTGACCAGTCATTGCATTGCTGTATACCCTCCGCTCACACCAGCAGTGACAACAAGCAACAAAACAGCCAGTATAGTGGTAGCTGGGCTTACACTGAGTGACAAGGAGCAGCGAGACCAAGACGCCTGGTGACAAAATCGCACCAACTAAAGGCAAAACAAAAGTTGATAAACACAAAACGTTGTGCAAATGAGCGACAGAGTGGAGCGACGGCCAATCAGAGGCCTGATGTGTTTGCCTATTAGAACCACGAGAAACGACCCAGACGTGATGTGTATTTTTATGGTGTGTCGAAAATGACAGATCTACAAGCTCACAATGTGTTTGCGCTGCAATATTTTCGGTGCACGGCACCCATGCGCAACTAAGTTTAACTCTGAGAGAACAGCTACCAAACATACACTTACTGCCTTGTAAATCAATCATGTCACCTCCCCGATAGGAAGGAAATTGCCCTCAGTTCCTAGTTGAGCACAATGTTTAGAGACTGACTTGTGGGTCAGACCACAAATCAACATTAATGGCAATACATCAATAATATAGGCCCGTCTTTAAGAAGTGCAAACCAATTATTTTTATTTATTGTCCAATATTTGATTAATTCCTTCTATTTTTGAATATGTATATTTGTATGTGCCTTTTATTTGTTAATGGTACCGGGGTTGTGGCTCTTTTAGAGCGGGAACTTTGGGGGAAGGGAGGGGTAAAAATCTCAACAAATTTTGTATGCTACTTTTGACTCATATGTGACTTGAAAAATGAATAAAGAAACTTTGATCAAGAAGTGCAAACCTACTATAAACTTCACAGAAAATATAGCAAAGATAATTTAAAATTAATATATTATGACAGGAAAAGTGTGTGGTCAGCACACAAGGTTTATTTTGTTTTGTTCATACTATAAATCATAAATCATACGTAGTAACATGACAGCGGGGTCTACAGTAGCTGTCCATTTGCTCTTCAGAACTCCACTATCTCCAATGCCAAGCCCACAAGCTGGCTGCATTTGAGTGACTGACATGACTAAACTATTTCTTGTACAATTCCCTTAATCCACGATGTCCCAGTCAAATTAAATGTTGAAATAATGATAGAGAACAAAGAGATCATTTATGTTGGCTATAATGTTATGTTAAAGCCATAGTATTACCTCGAAAGTAATGACATCTTTGTTGTCTTATATTCTGGCTCATGATCTGTTCTCTCTTTCCTGTATTCACCGCCATGCTCTTCTTCAGCACTCCCTCGGGTCAGCCGGGGGCTTCCCTAGCATTACGCACTCATCTCTGTCTTTTTTCTCTTCCCACTTTCTCATGAATTCACACTCTGCGTCCCTCCGCTTGTCTGTCTGTCTGTCTGTCTGTCGCTCTGCGCTCCCCTCTTATAGCGCTGCTGCTGCATGCCTTAGTTTGCTCTCATCCATAGACGTCTCTGTGTCTTTCTATATCTGGCCCCTCTCTCTCTCTCTCTCTCTCTGTCTGTCTGCACACAGCCTCTAGATTTCTAGTTTCTACACGCACTAAACATGACATACTGTCATGTTACACAAGCCACTTCCAATAGATTCACGGTTTCTCTTCATAGATCAGTCAGTGAGGGTGAAGAAATGATCGCCTCCCGTGTCACTCACAGGTGAGACCAATGGATCAACTTCCTTCCTCTGGGGAAGGGAGGCGGGAAGCAGGATGTGGTCTCTGCCAATGACAGTAACGCATAGAAGCAGGCAGCGTGTGCACGGATGTGTGTGTGCGTGCGTGCGTGTAGATTAAGGTCCACTGCAATGAAAGGTAAACACTGCATACGAATAAAACACTCTGGTTAAACATACAGCGGGGGGCAGCGGTGACCTACGGGTTACAGGAGCGCCCTGGTTGCCGGTTCGATTCTCCGGACGGGCAGGACAAATCTGGGAGGGGAAGTGATTGTCATCACTCACCCAACACCGCTGAAGTGCCCTTGAGCAAGGCACTGAACCCCCAACTGCCCCCCCTGGAGCTGCTTAGTGGCCAACAGTATAAGACTGTGGTTGTACTGGTCAGCTCCCAGGTTTTAATGTGTGTGTGTCTGTCTGTGTGTTTCTATGTGCAGGGCGTTGCTGAAAATGAGAACCTGTGCTCAGCTACTTCCCTGGGTAAATAAAGAATAAAAATAAATAAAAGGAACACCCATTACTACACCCAAAAGTAAACTCACTTTACAGAACGATCATCGTCTCTCACACACACACACACACATCTAGATTTAAACTGTGTCAATCAATAGTATAAACAATGTAGTGATGTTAGAGAGGGACCAGACGAGGGAGAGAGGGGTATCATACATTTGTCTGACGTGCCATCAGCAGGTCGATGTGAGGACAAGTTCAGCTTCAGCTTTGTGCACGCACACGCACACACACACACACACACACACACACACACACACACACACACAGTTCTAATAATGCTGGCAATCAGGGTGCTGCTACACTTTTTACCACTAGATGTCTCTAACATGAATATTTTTACCCCAGGTATAGTCAATTTAATGTGGAGTCAAAATTAAGAGTGAGGGAGAGTATGTACAGTATGTATGTATGTACATGCATGTGCGTATATATACAGTAGGCTATATACACTATACACAGAAACAATGATGAGACATATTGTGTCCGTGAGCTTGCATGCATTGTGTACCTGTGCGTGCGTGTGTGCGTGCGTGTGTGCGTGCGTGCGTGCGGCAACTTCGCCTACAGTAGTGAGTGCTCAGCCCTAACAGGGGAGAAAGATGGCCACCTTAAGAACAGTCAATGAGAGATGGACACGGAGACAGAGGAGGCTAGCAGGACCGGAGATCAATAGTAATCATGGAGCTCCATGGTGTTAACAACAGATGACACATGACTCCCCCCCCCAAAAAAATAAACCCCCACCCACCCCACCCTATCTCTCGCTCTCGCTCTCTCTCTCCGGACATGGGAGACACACCCGCCATGTGCTGGAGTGACCACAGACGTCGACCAACCTCTCTGTGGCTCTCAAGAAAAACAAATGTACTGTACTGCATATCGCTTTAGAAAATGTCAAACCATACAGCATGAGAAAATAACCCCCCCCCCCCGGAAAAGATGCTGAAGTATGGGATCCTGCGATGAGCAGTCACACTGGCTGAGGGTTGTCCTAAAATAGAACAGTCCTTGGGAGGGGGGGGGGGGGGGGGGGGGGGGGGTGATCTAGGTCTCATATAGGCTCCAAATGCCAGAACTTCTGCTCCTATTCCTAACACAAAGGCCTTTATGTAGGGAGGCCAACCGGTGACCCAAAGGCTGCTGGTTGGATCACCGGTTTGACAGGAGGGTGCATTCCATCTGGTCACTGTAAGGTGACTGCTAGTACTGTACATCTACGGTGGCCACAAGCAATGCTGAGTGACCATGTGCTCTGACATATTACTGTTTATTTTGGAGGGATATGCAAACAAGACATATACAGTAGTTACATGCAGTTACATTTTCTGTGTTAACCCCAGAACACTAAACCCAGGTGATTTTCACCCGGACAATTATGTTTATGTGATTTTCATAATGTTTCTGACGTCTGACTGAGGTGGGTGGGTCCTTCCTTTGGTAGCTTCATGATGCTCAGTGACATCATAGAAGGTAGGTTTGTTTTCCTGCCCACATACCTGTTTTTTTCTACAGGCAGGTGTTCGGATGAATTTCACCCTTTTCTTTTAAGGGTTAAAGGGTATAACAAAATAAATCCCATACTCCCACAATGGGCTTTTTTTCTCTTTCACTGGACCATTCTCACATGTCCCAGGAATGGGTTTATTTATTTATTTAAAATACCTAAACCTATCACCGATTTTGCCCCCCCTATAAGTTGGGTTTAGTGTTCTAGGGCATCGTCATGTCTTCCAAAAACACCAGAGAATGGTAGATAGCATGCAGTCAGTATAGACACCAGATACAGTGTGTACTATAGATACAGTAACGAGCAGTACCAGTACACACTGTAGATATACAGCAACAGTGAGTATACCACTTCAGAAACTTTATACATCCACGTATGATAACAGCATCCTAAGGTTAGCAAGGAATATCACCTCTAATACTAAGCATGTGTTGTATAGAGAATATAGGTTGCTACCTTCAGGAAGGAGATATGGTGTACCAGCATACAATAAGGTCAGACTAAAGAGGTCCTTTGTCCACCAGTCGACCTTGAGGCTTAATCAGGAGTTGTAGTAGCCACAGGGTAATCTAAGCGGTGGATATTGCTCTTGTCTTCATGTCTTTATGTATGTAAATTGTCTTGTTCTTTGTGTTATGTCAAATGTGTGTATATGTGTTCTGCATACTTGGCTGCTGGGTCGCAAGACAGTCAGTGTGAACTGACAATAAAGTACTATATCATATCATATCATATTATACCAGTATATAGTAAACTATCCGTCGGACTTACCGACCGACCCGTCAGAATGACCGACGCGGCGGTCAGGTCTAATGGATTTCACCCTTGCTGGCTATAGGCCTACTGCAATGGTGTCTTTGCAGGTCTCCCTAAAAATCGACCAGACAGCTGTAGTTGATTCAGAAGAGTCCTTCGTCACGCCACAAAAATGGACCATATCACTCCAATTCTGAGAATTTTACACTGCTCCTCTGTTAAATAATTGATTTCAAAATACTACTGTTGGTCTAAATATATATTTCTGATCTTGTACTATCATGAACCATCCGGACCTCTCAGGTCATCTGGGACTCAGGGATAGTTCTGCATTCTGTCCCCAGATTACAATCTGAACTACATGTGGAATAGCAGTGGAGAAAGTAGCGTTTTATGCAACGCATATCTGGAACAAACCCAGAAAACTGTAGATCTGCTACAACTATCAGATCTCAAAGCTAAATACCTTTCTGTTTGCCGCTGCCTTTTATAGGGGGTTGTTAATGATTTTATCTGCAGTGTAATTTCTTCTTTAATTTTTATTTTTATTGTGCTCAGATGCCCTTTTTTAATGTGTTCCTTTTGCACTCTCTGAATGCTCTGCGTCATAATGTGTTAAAGTTAACAGTATATCAGTGTGTAACAGACAACAGTGGATAGCACATTTTATCTGTTCCTAAATTACAATGGGTCTAAAACCAGCAATCAGCTGTTCTGAGTTATGACCTCATAAACGCACACAGGCCCCTGCAGCTCACATACAGCCCTGGACATTACAATTAGAAGGATGTGCGTGTGCGTGCGTGTGGCTGTGCATGAGAAATTGTATGTGTGAGCATCAGAGAAAGTGTCTTTGCAGATGCATGTGTGTGACACACACACAGAGAGAGAGAGAGAGAGAGAGAGAGAGAGAGAGAGAGAGGCAACACACAGCAGTCTCCCAGGAGAGGGGGACTCAAGACTTCAAAAACAGCCTTGGCTTCAGCGCGCACACACGCACACGCACACGCACACACACACACACACACACACACACACACACACACACACACACACACACGCCTCCCGACCAGACTCAGAAATCACAGCAGATAATGAGCCCAGAATTTCATTAGCATGGAAATGCGCTATAGACTACATACCGCCATGATATACAGTACATCACAACACACACTGTAGTGTACACTATATCAGCCAATTTTAGACCCATAATTCATGAGGACTGCGTGTGTGTGCATGCTCATGGGATGTCCAAATTAATGTTAGCTATAGTATTGATGTCACTCATGTGTTCATGGGAACACGCTGTCTGCAGCTACCGTATGAGCATGACAGGTACAGTATGAGGTACAGGTACAGTATGAGCATGACAGGCAGTGGTGGACAGTAAGTAAGTACATTTACTTGAGTATACTGTGCTTAACCCATTTAGGCCTGATGTCGAAATTTAAAAAATGTCTTTTGAAAAATCTCATGTTTCTATATCAGTGGTTCTCAATATTTCGTGTCAAAGACCCCAAAAATGATATGTTGTTCCAGTGACCCCCTGGAAGCAATTAAAGATTTGAGTTAAAAACTGAAACTCTGAAAGAATATATATTCAAAGATTTGAGGCACATTTTCACGATTTTTCTAAAATAGCAGACCTACAAGTTCATAGCGCGCCACTCGGTGGCGCGCTATGAGCTTGTAGATCTTCTATTTTCCAATAGCTAAATTATAACATAATGTTTAAAACACCAAAAGGGGTTCCCGCCCAGAATGATTCTGCAAACGTCTTCTAAATCCTGACAGTTTTCTGAAAAAGCTATAGTTTCTATATCAGTGGCTCTCAAACTATGTAATTGGCCGCCGACTCCCATCTCAAAATATGTTTTTTTCAGAGACCTCCCCAGAATTTAAGCAAAGATTTGAGTTAAAAACGTTCGCTCTGAAAGAATATATATTCAAAGATTTGTGTCACATTTTCACGATCTTTCAAAAATAGCAGATCTACAAGCTTGTTCACCCCCAAAATGATGTATTTTCCCGCATGGAGCCTTGAATTCATGGACATTTCTTTGTTTTTGTTGATTCCTGAGCCAATAATTTGATGACGCAGTGTATGAAGTGTATCTGGTAGGAGACTCAAACAAACAGTGTACCGGATACACTGCTGGTCATCAAATTATTGGCATGCGAGAACAAAAACATCTCCATGAATATTCAAGGCTCCATGGTGTGGGTAATTGATAGAAAATAAGTATTTTTGGGGGGTGAGCTATCCCTTTAAGCACATTTTGGATTGTTTGTTTTCCTTGCAAGCACGTGGCTTTCACTTTGCTGCATTTCAAATTGAAATATTGTATTCTGAGAAGGGACTCTTACGGGACCCAAACTTGCAAAAATGTACTATGAATTAACCACCCTATTTCAAATATAGTGGAAATAGCTGATCTGTGTTAGATCTGCTATTTAACTATTTATTAACATTTCTTTTTTGGGGGGATTTATATAATCATGCAACATGAATTTATGTTATTTACAGCTATTAGGTATAGTAGTGGGGCGAGATGGAAAAGGGGCGACCGTACCCGTTACCTGCATCCCTATTCTGGGGGCGAACATTAGCCGAAAAGAGCAGATCTACAAGCTCACAATTGGTCGCAGACGCGTTGTTAGCTTGTAGATCGTCTATTTTCGGCAAAGAGGTTTGATGTACAGGGAAAAAAGAAGGTCAAGTTTACAATGTGTTTACAATGTGTTGAGGGTTTAAGTGGTTAAATGTCTGACAAAACACATTTAACATGAATTAATTAATTTAATTAAATGTGTGTGTGTGTGTGTGTGTGTGTGTGTGTGTGTGTGTGTGTGTGTGTGTGTGTGTGTGTGTGCGCGCGCGCGAGAGAGGAGGGAATCTCTGCTTCATCTCTCTCTGAGCTAATAAGAGGTCCTTGGCCTGAAAAACGTTGTCGACCCCTGGTTTAAAACGCAGAACATCAACCCTGACAGAACGACTGCTGGAGACACTCTCATAAATTTCACTGCTTCTCATCCAATGGGAGCACAATCTGGCAAGAGTGACTTTGCACCACCACTAGCATATAGACCACTGAGCCAGGCAAGATTAATCAACCCCAGAGTAATTAAATGAATCCATGTCAAGTAGCAGTTCAAGTCAGGACAGCCATCCAACACCACTAGCCAGTCAGTCATAAAGATAACGACCCCTGCTTTCTGAAGCAAACAGCATCCTGATGCATTCCCATACAGAGATGACATGCCGGCTTACAGTGTGACGTAAGTCTCATTTATTGCGACAGTAGGTCGCAGATTACTATGAAAACCTGTTATGAAAATGTATATGTTTAAAAACGGTGAAATATTAATCTTCGGGTTCAGAAGCAACATATGGGGGTTCTTTAAGGTGGTTAAAGAATAAAGTGAAGGATGTTGTGTGATCGTGGGTCATTCAGTTTGGCTGCATACGTGGTGTGAGCTTGCCCCAGTTCTGTCAAGTATAGAGCTTTGGCAGTGGCACCTGTTGGGGGGGGGGGGGGGGGGGGGGGGGGGACCAAGGGGGCCACGATTTAACCTGACATTGAACACCAGCAGAGGAATGTATTTAGCTAAATTCATAGTCCATTGCACGATTGCTTGGCAAAAATAAAATAAAGTGCAAGCAAACAAGGCTGTTTGAAGCTTGTAAATGTGTTCCTTTCGGCAAGTGATTCCCTCGTATTCCCTTGAGTATAAATTAGGGCTTTTCTAGAGAGAGAGAAAAGAAAAGTAAAGTAGACTCACCACTTTGTCCTCCTGCAGACCAGATGAAACAGCGCCCCATGTGGATGAAAGGACAGAGAGACGAAATTAGTCTGAATCATTCCAATGTGAGTGCAAGCGAGAGAGAGAGAGTGAGTGAGTGAGCGTGCGTGCGTGCGTGCGTGCGTGCGTGCGTGCGTGCGTGCGTGCGTGCGTGCGTGCGTGCGTGCGTGGGTGCGTGCGTGGGTGCGTGCGATTGTGAGTTGGTCCCCAACGGTAGGTCTTCCATTGTGTGTGTATAGTGTGCAGGTGTGTGTGTATCTTTATATGTGATGTGAAATGTCACAATTTGTGGCAATGTTGAGGAAAAGGCGCGCGCGTGCAGAGGTTGAGAGTGACTTCATCTACAGCAGTGGTTCCCAAAGTAGGGTCCGGGGACCCCCAAGGGACCATGAGGCAGTTCCAGGGGGTCCCCAGCTAAATTATAGTTAGGTACCGAAATGGACCCTTATTGGTCTGTAACTCAGAGTGTACAAATGGAACCACAGAGGGGTGTCTCAGAGTTAAATTAACATTGATTTACATCAGGGTCCCAGAGATAGAAATTTGTCTTTTGCAATCCACCCAATTGCAGACCCCTGAGCACAAGTTTATGGGCATGGCACAGACTTCCAAATACAAGGACAATAAGTTGACAATTATATCCCACGGCCATAATACGTTCCACCAAAGGCTGATATTTCATAAGTTTGGATGTAAAACAAGTGTCCATATACAAATCAAATGGGCAGCCTATTTCAAAGATAGTGACAGTTTTTCTAATATCATTAATGAACACAACACACACACACACACACCTTCAGCAGGTGGCCCCTGCTGTGTGTGTATAGGGCAGCTTGGACCCCTTGAGGTCCAGAGACAGAAAGACAGAGACCTCCTCCTGGTCCACAGCACAACCTAATGCCCAATTAACCTTTAGCAGCTCCTGCCATGGGTCTCTCTCACACACACACACACACACACACACACACACACACACACACACACACACACACACACACACACACACACACACACACACACACACACACACACACACACACACACACACACACACACACACACACACACACACACACACACACACACACACACACACACACACACACACACACACACACACACACCTGCATCTCTAACACACAAATAGCTACACATCATCAACACATGCACACAGCACAAACGACACACATGTGACACACATATGTGCTGTGTACTTCACCACATGTGCGTGCACTCACACTCACACTCACACACACACACACACACACACACACACACACACACACACACGTCATCGCCTCCACCTGAGATCCAACACCTGTGGCCGACTGACCTGGATAATCAGCAATGATTTTGTATACACTCTCTATTTATTATGTGTCAGAAAGGCAGTGTCTCTCTCTCACCGTGTTGGAGCGCAGTGAGACTCGGCCGCCGCAGCGCGCGCAGAACTTGGTCTGGCAGTAGGAGCACAGGTTGCCGCAGCCGTCGGCGAACTTGGTCTTGTGGCAGATGCCGCAGGTGGGCGCGTCGTCACGGTGCGCAGAGGAGGAGCCCGCCGCAGACGTGGCCTGGCGTACCACCGTCTCCCTGTAGCTGGACAGCTGCTGCTGGAGGCCGAGGCCCCTGTAGGAAAGATACATCACATGTTATACTGCTGCTGGAGGCCCCTGTAGGATAGATACATCACATGTTATACTGCTGCTGCTGGAGGCCCCTGTAGGAAAGATACATCACATGTTATACTGCTGCTGCTGGAGGCCCCTGTAGGAAAGATACATCACATGTTATACTGCTGCTAGAGGCCCCTGTAGGAAAGATACATCACATGTTATACTGCTGCTGCTGGAGGCCCCTGTAGGAAAGATACATCACATGTTATACTGCTGCTAGAGGCCCCTGTAGGAAAGACACATCACATGTTATACTGCTGCTAGAGGCCCCTGTAGGAAAGATACATCACATGTTATACTGCTGCTGGAGGCCCCTGTAGGAAAGATACATCACATGTTATACTGCTGCTGCTGGAGGCCCCTGTAGGAAAGATACATCACATGTTATACTGCTGCTGGAGGCCCCTGTAGGAAAGATACATCACATGTTATACTGCTGCTAGAGGCCCCTGTAGGAAAGATACATCACATGTTATACTGCTGCTGGAGGCCCCTGTAGGAAAGATACATCACATGTTATACTGCTGCTGCTAGAGGCCCCTGTAGGAAAGATACATCACATGTTGCTGCTGGAGGCCCCTGTAGGAAAGATACATCACATGTTATACTGCTGCTAGAGGCCCCTGTAGGAAAGATACATCACATGTTATACTGCTGCTGGAGGCCCCTGTAGGAAAGATACATCACATGTTATACTGCTGCTGGAGGCCCCTGTAGGAAAGATACATCACATGTTATACTGCTGCTGGAGGCCCCTGTAGGAAAGATACATCACATGTTATACTGCTGCTGCTGGAGGCCCCTGTAGGAAAGATACATCACATGTTATACTGCTGCTGGAGGCCCCTGTAGGAAAGATACATCACATGTTATACTGCTGCTGGAGGCCCCTGTAGGAAAGATACATCACATGTTATACTGCTGCTGGAGGCCCCTGTAGGAAAGAGAAACAAGTTACAAGTGAAAAGTCAGGGATTGAAAATGTAGTCGAGTAAAAGGTATTGCTATCAAAATGTACTTTAGTACAAAAAAGTATTACGTTACTTTTTATGCAGCATGTCTCATTTTATATAGGGCTGAAGTGTATAATGTATGTTTTGTAATAAAAACCAAAGTAACTAGTAAATCAAGTTTTCAAATAAATGTAGTGGAGTAAAAGTACAATATTAGTAAAAGTATTGGAAATTGAAAATACTCAAGTAAAGTACAAATACCTCAGAATTGTACTTAAGAAAATGTTCTTAGTTTCCACCACTGAAAGTAGCAATAATACTAATAGAGAGAAAAACAACTACAGATTATACTTGCTACAAGGCAATAAAGGCATGACAAACAGATTGTGGTGCTGTACAGAAATAAAGAGAACTTTGAAGGAAAACCCCCAGTCAATTTATTTTAGTGACTCAACTCAACTCAAACTTTATTTATATAGCACGTATCACAACGACCAATGGTCGACCAAAGTGCTGTACAGATTAAAAAATCACACCCGTGTGAACTGAGTGGTGTAAGGTCTTATATAGACTGATCAGCTGTGGTCTGACGTAATGTCAGTGACGCAATGTCTCATTCCAGCCAATCACAATGCACCATGCTAATTTTTTGGTACGAACAGACAGACAGACGGACGGACAGACAGACACGTAAACTAACAAAGCCAGTCGTAGGAGTGGTTTACACCACTCAAAAATAGAAAAGACAGAACAGTACATGCAAACATAACTAAAGTGCATGGCAACAATATGGAGGAACAGGAAGACAAAATAAGAATAAATAAAGCTATAGATAGTATAACATTTACATAATCAGGCATTGTCAAAGGCCACAGAGAAAAAGTGAGTCTTCAATAGGGACTTAAAAACCTCTAATGAGGTAGCAGAGCGAATGTGGAGGGGTAGGCTGTTCCAGAGTCTAGGGCCGGCCGCTGCAAAGGCCCGGTCACCTCTCATCTTGTATTTAGTTTTGGGGTCGGTCAGCAGTAGCTTGTCAGCTGACCTGAGGGGTCTGAGCGGAACATACAGGTCAATGAGTTCAGACAGGTACAGGGGAGCCAGCCCATTTAGGGCTTTAAAAACAAATAGCAAAATCTTAAAATTGATTCGGGAATGGACAGGAAGCCAGTGGAGGGAGGCTAGGACCGGACATACTACTGTACATTACAGTATGACATGAGAGAGAGAGAGAGATTTGTACGTCTCTAAATGTTTTTGATGAATTGAACATTGTGGACCCTATTGGAAACAAGTGTAATGCTTAATTGGGTCGTCCACTCACAGTTAACAGCCTTTGTATTGAGTTTGTGCATGAAATGTACTGTAATTCTGCAAACTGTTAATACATTTTTCAATCAATCAAGAGAGAGAGAGAGAGAGAGAGAGAGAGAGAGAGAGAGACTCATCACCCACAATTGACTCTCGCCCTCTCAGTTCAAACTAAAGGAATGGTGACAATAGCCGGAATGAGACCAAAGCCTCCCTCTCTGCAGAGGGAGAAACAAAAATAGCAACCTGTTTGTGAG
>NC_136791.1:38668271-38823271 GCF_951216825.1 Electrona antarctica
ACATCTTTTCCGTACACTACATTTCGGGGTTACAATATTTTAACCAATATATTCCCTATAGTTATCACCCAGTATATTTCATTTTCTTTCATTACTCATACCAGGACAAGCAATACATTTTTTCATACATTTATGTGGCGGTGATGTTGTTAATGGATTCATATATTTTCTTGTATACCATTAGTCCAACGTCTGATATATATTTTTAAAGCAGATCTACAAGCTCACAATGCGTCGCGATGTGACGCATTGTGAGCTTGTAGATCTGCTATTTTAAAATGGCTGAAATGTATATAGGGCTGACGTGGTTGATGTATGCTTTGCAAAAATAATCAAAATCTACAAAGTAACTATAGTAACTAAAGTTTCCATATAAATGTAGTGGAGTAAAAGTAATGGAGATTGGAAATAGCCTACTCAAGTAGCCTAATATACAAATACCTCAAAACTGTACTTAAGTACAATACTTAAGTAAATGTATTTAGTTAATTTACACCACTGCATGCATACGGTATGTGGAGATGTTCTTCAGAACACATGCCAGATGTGTACCAGACGTACGGCATATAGAGGTGATGCTGATGTCCTTGTGTCAGCTAGTGAACCAGACAGAAAGTTGAACAATGACAGGAACAAATGGAAGAGTAGGAACAGAAATCTAGATCGACAAAACTCCAATCAGCCAAGCTGTTTCATATGGTTATGATTACATGATTTATGATGATTTATTCATGATCTAAGCCACTGTATCATCAACTAAAAACCAGAACAGCTCCACCACTAATATCAAGTCCAACATAAAGCCCAGGCTTGTCACCCCTTGAGTGGAACATTTTTGCTATTCTCTATAGGCCATATCAGAGCCATAGAGTAAGACAGAGTTACGCAAACTCTGTTCACTTCATGGGGCCAGTCCACTGGCGGCTCTCCTACATAGACTTCTATTGAGAGGGGACAACCAACTGGGACAAGGCCTTGACCGGAAGTAGGCAGAAATGCATTGGACTCAGGTAACAGCCCAGCTTTAATGATCTTAAATCCATTTATTTTAGATTGTTTTGTAGTAATACAAAACAACATACACATTACAGAGACTTTAGTTGTTACTGTACAATACTTTAAAACAGTTGGCATGTTGCACACATGCCTAAAATGGCTCTTATTGCGCCGCCCTCGTTAAAAACAATGTATTTCAAACTCCAGCTTGTCCCTCTCCAGGCTGCATGAACAGGGTTCGAGCGCTCGGTTTCTGCCCCCTCAACATCGCAACTCTTCTATTACATACATTATACATACATTATACATATCTAATCCAAACATGATGAGGTCTATTTTATCCCATGTGTCAACATTTACTCAATATGGCACAATAACACACTCAACACTCCGTGCCCCCTCTCCATTGGTCATTTCTTGGATTTACCATTGTTCATAAAATGTCTTATTGCTTGCTGTAACACCTTGCCTCAAACCAAATCACCAACGTGAAACACTACAGTCTTGAACTTGAAAGAAATACAGAATACAGTTTTTCAGCCCCGTTTTCTTTTTTTCTTTTTTAAGGCCTAGTGCGCCATCGTTGCCGGCCATCCAGACACACACAGGAATGACCATTTCAGCTCCCTGGGTGTTCATAAAGCAGCGTGGCCCCACCCCATCCTCATTCCTCCTCCAGGTTCTTCCTGTTTTCTCTCTAACTAAAATAGCCTTCAGTCATTCAGTGCTTTTGGCTCAAGTCTCGAGGCATCATCGTTGGCACTGCTAGCCTTCCCGCTCCTGGGCGCCTATAAAGCTGGGTGGCTTGCTGCCTGGTGGCTCCGCATCGCTCCACTTTTTCCCTGTAGTGACTCAGGCCCCTAGTCAGGCATGAGTCACCCCCCCCCCCCCCCCCCCCCCCCGCACTTCTTGGATCGATATCCAAAAAACAGGTATACATAAATTGAACAACAATGAGGCCAAGTCAAAAATGTGGTGAGAGAACATTACTTTGCTGGCCATTTGGAAATTAAGGCCCGCCGCCTGAGTTAGACTTTGTTGCGTGGTGGTGTCGCTCAGTTCCGACCTCCCATTGTTCCGAAATTACTAACCCTATCTCTAACCCTAACCTAAACATAATATAACCGCAAGCATGGGAGTAGCGCATGTTCGCCAACCAGCAGCGCATGTTAGACAACCTTAGCGCATGTTCGCCAACCAGCAGCGCATGTTAGACAACCGTAGGCATGTTCGCCAACCAGCAGCGCATGTTAGACAACCGTAGTGCATGTTCGCCAACCAGCAGCGCATGTTAGACAACCTTAGTGCATGTTCGCCAACCAGCAGCCCATGTTAGACAACCTTAGCGCATGTTCGCCAACCAGCAGTGCATGTTAGACAACCTTAGTGCATGTTCGCCAACCAGCAGTGCATGTTAGACAACCTTAGCGCATGTTCGCCAACCAGCAGTGCATGTTAGACAACCTTAGTGCATGTTCGCCAACCAGCAGCGCATGTTAGACAACCTTAGCGCATGTTCGCCAACCGGACTAACGATACTTCTGATCTATGGGCAGTCCCCGTGTCGCTCGACGAATATAGAAAACTATTAGGGCCGGGACTTTAACGCGTTAATTGAGATTAATTAACTACAGAAAAATTAACGCGGAACGTTTCTCACTGTGTTTCTACTAGTAGTACTGAATTGGCTGCGGCACGTGAGCTGCAGCAGCAGCAGCAGCAGCTGTTGTTCACTCTACACTACAGGCTACAGCTCCGTCAGAAAGCCCAAAATCCAAACCCAAATTAATCGAATGAAGAAGCCGCTTATATCGCTTTTGCTCCATGGATGGGACATTTAGATGTAAAAGCTATCGGATGGACGCGTGGATAGCGGCATGGCTGTGTGCAATGTCAGAGGGAAAGGATCCATTTATGACCAACGTTAGCTTATATGCTAGGCTTGCTAGCTGCTTCAGTTTAACATGTCTCACAGACCACCGGAGACCGGAGATTTTTCTATGGAGTTGTGTGCACTGGAAATAATAAAGTCCCCCCATTATGTGTTGCCTATAGAACTGGAGGTCTGAAAAAAACAGTAACATTATGAAGTACATTTTTGTGATGTCACTGAGATGTACTTCATAATGTTACTGATTTTTTTCAGACCTCCAGTTCTAGGCAACACAGAATGGGGGGGACTTTCTTATTATATCCACACAACAACTCTAAGGTATATTAATGACAGTAAAATGTTGAAAATGAGTGGAATCCCATAGTCACTATTCACTGGGATACCAAAAAACATTTGAAAAAAAAGGTTTCTCACTGTTCTCGGGTTGAATATTGATATGCGATTAAAATGCGATTAATCGAGATTAATTAACTACAAAGCCTCTGATTAATTAGATTAATTTTTTTAATCGAGTCCCAGCTCTAAAAACTATACAAGCTCTTCGAGGAACAGTGTAAATTAAGTATATAACCGTGCCCTGATCAGTGAAGATTTGTCACTGATATGTAGATAGACATACTGACTGACTGACTGACAATCTTCACTGATTGAGAGAGAGAGAGAGAGAGAGAGAGAGAGAGAGAGAGAGAGAGAGAGAGAGAGAGAGCAGAAAGATAGACAAAGATAATGAGAGAGAGAGAGAGAGAGCTGCAGAAAGATAGACAAAGATATTATCTTTGTCTATCTTTCTGCTGTCTTTCAGCCGGCCCGGGTTTGAATCTAACCTGAGGAGGATCGATCATTCCTGCATGTCTTACCCATCTCTCTATCTCTCTCTCTACCTCTACCTCTCCCTCTCTCTCCCTCTCCCTCTCTCTCTCTCTCTCTCTCCCCCTCCCTCTCCTTTTTCCACTCCCCAAAATCCTCTTAATTTATTCACTCACTTCACTCACTTGGCAACGTCCTCCTCTTTCTCCCTGCAACTGTAGACAGAGCACCTCCTCCCTGGTAGAGAAGTCATCTACACGATTGATTGGAGTTCATTCAGTGTCTTATTATAGACCAGTATTAAAAAATCCCTCCCCTCTCTCCTGCTATTTGGGAAATTGAATGGAAGGTAAAAGCATGGCAGGGCAAAGAATGGGTTTGTGTGTGTGTGTGTGTGTGTGTGTGTGTGTGTGTGTGTGTGTGTGTGTGTGTGTGTGTGTGTGTGTGTGTGTGTGTGTGTGTGTGCGTGCGTGCGTGCGTGCGTGCGTGCGTGCGTGCGTGCGTGCGTGCGTGCGTGCGTGCGTGCGTGCGTGCGTGCGTGCGTGCGTGCGTGCGTGCGTGCGTGCGTGCGTGCGTGCGTAAGTGCGTAAGTGTGCGCGTGCGTAAGTGTGATCGTCAATGTTAGCCAAACAGCATTTGTTAATAATTGCACTCCATCTTTAACGGGTGGTCACATGGGTGGGCCGCGAATGCATTCGAGAGGCTTTCATGTGGGCCCTGATCCTGATAAGGTTGAGAATCACCAATACTTCCTGATCACATCACTATAGATCTAGGACCTCTAATGTATTGCTCTCTCTGCCATGTTTAACTTATTGTCTCCACCAGGCCGAAGGCATGGGGAGAGAGTATGTTTTGCACTCCGTCCGTCCGTGTGTCCGTATGTGTCCGTGTGCATGTATCCGTGTGTCCGTCTGTCCATTAACAGCTAATATTTGGCACTGTTGGCCCGATCCATGCCAAACTGTGCACACACACTGGATGCCAATGACGAACCTCTGCCCCAAATATTCCACAACGACCCATTTCTGTTCATTAGTCATACACATTTTATCCATACATCACGCATACATCCATACATCACGCATAATCCTAATAAATAATAACATTTTGCAGACAATAAGGCCAAAATACTGTACCTAAAGATACATCAAATGTACAGGAGCAACTACTTAGCCTGCTTTCGAACCAGGACCGGATCTATCAGTGGCGTGCACAGATAGACACTAGGGGGTGCTAGAGCACCCCCTGCCCTTTTGGCAATGTGCCCTTTAGAAAACAAACAAAAAAAACAACACTTTTCTTTTTTCTTTTTTTTACTTTTTTTCTTATTTTGTACAGTTACACAGTACAGTATGTGGACCATGGTAACATTGATCAATTCTTGATAAAAAGCTTCCAATATATTATTTAGGCCCCACAATCTATAAATCTCACTATTAAGGCAACCCGCCGGTTCCACGCGCTGCACAAAGTGCCCTTTTTTCCACTTGAGCACCTGTCCCTCTAAATGTCTGTGCACGCCACTGGGATCTATGCCTGCCTGGCTGCCTGCAACCACATAGCACACCATGCCAACATAGTACCACTCCCTCTCATGTACACTCTGTTAGCAGAACACCATTGGATGTTAGTTGGACATTATTCCAATTATAGTTTGGGTTATAGTGCTGTTGGGTTATAAATTAAAATGTGTGCATCAGTGCATGTATGCGCGCGTGCGTGCGTGCGTGCGTGCGTGCGTGCGTGCGTGCGTGCGTGCGTGCGTGCGTCCAGGTGCGCGTGTCTGTGTGTGTGAGTGTGAGTGTGTGTGTCTCTGTGTGTGTGCATATTGCATGTGTGTGTGTGTCTGTGTCTGTGTGTGTGTGTGTGTGTGTGTGTGTGTGTGTGTGTGTGTGTGTGTGTGTGTGTGTGTGTGTGTGTGTGTGTGTGTGTGTGTGTTTGTTCAAGAGAGTGGTTTGGCATATCAGGCCATTATGTTGTGGTGTGGCAGGCTACCATCTGCCACTAGGGACACAGGGAATCTCTCTCTCTCTCCATCACTCTTTCCATCTCTCTCCCTCTCCTTCTCTGTGCCAGGCTCTGTTCTCCCTATAGCTGTTTCCGTCAGAACATTCACCATGCTGGGCTGCCTGGTGTAGCCCCACACCCTCTCTCTTTCTCTCTTATTTTCTTTGCAATACATATGGTGTATATTAAATGATATTAATATGTTGTTGCAAGCTGGTGTCGCATGCTGAAAAAAGCCTACCTGTATACAGGCTCACACTATTATTATTTGCGGGGTACCTGCCTGCACCAATTGTTTGTTCAAGATACATCTGCTCGTATAGATAGTATTGTGGACACTGGAGAGTTACAGAGAGAGAGAGAGAGAGAGAGAGAGAGAGAGAGAGAGAGGGGAAGGGAAGGGAGAGAAAATAGAAAACGACATTGCATGCGTCACAGGCCTGATTTAACCTGCAACACTACGAGGGAATGCATGTGCAATAATGTTTCCCACAACAGTAAGGCCATCTTAATATATTAAAACCAGGAAAGCATCTGTGTCATTTTAGATTTTTCTTTTTTTTATCTTGAAAGTGTGAGAACTACTGATTTGTAGAAGGCGTTTGTGCTCCAATGTGCCGTAGAATCGGCCTCAGGTCTACTAGCCAAATTTTTGGCAGATTTTACTGTGCATGTTTGCCGTGGCCCCCTGCCAGCCTCCATTGTTGGTGTGTGTGGAGGGAGGGGGTAGACAAACACATGCCTCCTCCTCCAACACACATGGAGCCACCAGCCTGCTTCTTCTTCTCACCTGGCCATACGAGGAGCTGCATGGGAGGAGGAGGCAGGAGTGTGTAACATGCAATTGTGTTGTCTGAGTGCCCAGCCGAGCCACAGGCACTGCTGCCGGCCGGCCGGCCGGCCGGGGATCAACCCAGGCCTCTGTGGTGAGTGAGTGTTCTACCTCTTTGGCAGTGGTTCTCAACCCAGGGGGTCCCCAAATGATTCTTAACAGTTCTACTGCATACTACACGTTACCCGCATTATAATCAAATATTCTACGCTGCCGAGATTGTTTTATTACCTTTAGATCATACGCTGAAGTATTTGGGCGTTTGATCCGTGAAAATCCGGCGAAAATAGGTTCTTCCGTTTGTTTTTGTACGATCGCACCACCCGCCATCTTGCTAAGCCAAAAGATCCGCCCCAAGAGGTGTTTGGAGGCGGACAAAACCCCCGTTCACTTGTATTGGCCTCAATTTCCCAGAAGCCCTAGCAGCCCAGCGCATGGGTTGATTTCCGCTTTCGTCATCATAACATGAAGCTCTATCCACCAGCTCCGCAGCAAAGACGGAATTTATTTTTAATTATTAAAATACGGCGATTTTAACACATACAACAACATCGGGTATAGCGTATTAAGCAGGGCATATAGTTTGATCAATCAATTTAAAGCCCTCAAAGTGTTAATATAAGAAAGAGGCAAGCTTGTTGATTGGCTATTTTCACAATTTCAAGTGCCTGCCAGGGGGGGTTCAAATATGATTATTATTATTAATTCATTAATTTATTAATTTATTTATTGATTTATTTGGGGCTGAAAAGGTTGAGAACCACTGCTCTATTTCACCTGGACACCCCGACAGTAGAAAAGCATCTGAAGAATGCGACTCTCGTTGGTCTCTGTACATCTCAGAGTGACCATTGACACAAGTGCCAAATGGAGTATGTTCAATTCCTATAACAATATTACAAGCAAGCCATGAGTCAGAGCCAAGGTGCTTAGACAATTTTAGTTACCGTACTGTTGAAGCTAGGAGGTCACATGAGTTCAGAGTCTCAGGATTTAAGCCAAGGAACAAGACAAAAATAAAACTTTTTCTTTTCTTTCCTTTTTTTTTTTTTTAATCAAGAAGAGCCAGGTAAAGTAATGAGCAATCAATGCCAATTCCTCTCCTTGGTTAACAGCCAAAGTCAGGCTGCCAGAGTTAGATGGTACCAGTACATTTCAACTAATTAACCTAATGCACAATCTTTCATTCAGTCCTTCAATTTTCTATGCCCTCTTGATGCATTTCAGGGTCACTGAGCAAGAGGCAGGGAAACCCCCTGGACAGGTCAACCTGTCCACTTTAAGACCAACGCTGTCAGACAATCAATCAAGCGTGATGGTGCCTTGTGTGTCGGGTCAATTTGTGCGCTTACCATTATGTGAATATCCCCTTAATTACAAAGCGAAAGTTTACCCACTGTCCACACTCCACTGCCCACCATTCCCTGTGCTCGCCAAGCGGAAGACCCATTTGCCAATATGACACTGCCTCTGACGTCACGCCTTACACCTCCACGTTTCCATGCCACCCCTGTTCACACGCCGCCACTTTACTTCTGACTTCTGTTCTTTCCACATAAAAGGTAATAATAAGTTACGTTTGTTTTTGTGTGTGCACACGCATCTGTTGTTTATGCCAGCCTGCTCGTCTATGAGTGACCTCCCCCTAACGTATTTTCCATCACTAAACCACTCTTTAAAAATGTTTTAGAGATTTGTAGAGATTAAATGGCTTGACCCAGGACTGGTATGGATTTGTAAAAGATTTAGGCCTTGCTAATTTGATTTTGATGTTACAAATTACAACAAAATTTGATTAAACACTTAACTGTACTGTACACCGGTATGCTGGGAAGGCAAGCTGCCCTTCCCAGCTGCCCCTGTTGCTGTCGTTTCTTCAATAGGTCAGTTGTGATGATAGCCAAAGATTCAAATCTCTGCTATAATGGTCTACATAAGTCACTGTAATTATCTTCAGCTGAGGAAGACTGATTTTGCACAGTAAAACCATTTTTGGAGTAGTTTGTGCAGACTTCTTCCTTATATTCTGCACATGAAGACTCCTTCATTAACAAAATAGTTTTCCACTGCCTTTAAAAAAAATGTCATGGGTACAAACAAGGTTGCATTTGTGTAGGCTAACATAAAAAGAAAAAGAGTCAAAGACCCTACTGTACTATAAAACGATATGTTGCCAACTTGCCATTGTATACTGTACATACTGGGACATATCAACAAGGCTGGACGTTTATAATTTGACAACTTTCTTTGACAGCGCTGAAAAATCCAAAAGAGGAAGTTGTCTCAAAGGGTATATGATGGGAAAGGAAGTCCTTATCGATCTCTGCTATATTCAAGAGGTAATAAAATGTCTATTAGTGGTTAAACCCAGTAAGTGAGGTCTTAATGATGTCCTGCAACATTATACAGCAAATACCAGAATGGTGCTTTGCATAGTTTGACTTTACCTCCAATTAACCAATTAAGACTTGAGGCCGATTCTACAAAATCTTCTAAATCAGTTACACGTTTTCTGAAAACATATGTTGCTATATCAGTGGTGGTGATGTCAAGGACTACCTTAAATTATATGTATTTGGCCGCAAAGTATAAAACAATGGTTAAAGTGGTTAAAATCTAAAGTGCCCCGTAATGGGTTAAGATCTAACTTGACAGTAATGCATTTGCACTGAAAACTTAAAGGGACACATCGCCCAGCGATTTCAGCGGAGCACATTTAGTGACTGACCGGATGCTATCCCGGATGTGGCTGAAGTAGCTTGATGTAGCCAAAACACTCTCGATGCGATCGACAACAACGGGAGGTATGATTAATTCTAACGCGACTAGCGACCGCGATGGGCCGTCTAACACATAATCTTTTCTTAGAATTGGACGGAATGAGTTATTAACGCTTTAAGATTTTCGATCTCGTCGGCTAAAATTGGGGGAATTTTTTTTTTATCCCACGATTTTGTAACCCATTTTTCACCCCTGTGTCAATTATCTAATGTGATCCTGGGCTCTACACACCCTCCGCCAACCTGGGGAGAGCAACGGACTTGAACTCATGCTTCCTTCATGCATGAGTGGCCAAGTTGCTCCTTTACACCCGACAGGGTTGGACGTAGCGCGTGAAAAGAACACGTTATTCCAACCTGTTCCTTTCCCCTCCATCAGGCGCCCCGGCTGGCCAGGGGGAGGCAGTTTAGAGACCAGGGGAACATTTTTGATGACGTCCCACCGGAAAATAACCGAGTGTTGCCCAACAGACGCTCCCAGCCTGTGGAGCGATGTGATCGGTATTTATTTATTTATTTAGAAGATTTAGAACACTTTCCTGGGGTCTTTATGTGTGTAATATGTGGTTTTAGATATTTTAGATTTTAGCACTGTCCATGATGTCACAGACACTGGGCTCACTTCCTTCCTGGACTTGGACCTGGACAATTCCCATAATGCTTTGGTGCACTGCTCCTCCTTGTGGATAGGGGGAGGGCTGTAGTCCAGGAAGGAAGTGTCAGTGTCTGTGACATCATGGACACTGCTAAAATCTAAAATATCTAAAACCACATACAGTATTACACACACAAGTGTTCTAAATCTTCTAAACGTCATTAATAAAAAGGTGAAGTATCCCTTTAAGTAAAGCTGGTTTAGTGGTTTGATGTGATGTGATTCCATTTGTACACTTTCAGAGCCAGGGACGTGGTGGGCCCATAATTCACCCCGGGAAGTGGAGTTGCGGAGGCCCTCTAGGCGCGCGGCCAAAAAACGGCTGACCCAGACCGGCCTGGATTGGACCGGCCGTTCGGGAGTTGTCCCGAATTTCCCAATGGCCAGCACGTCCCTGTTCAGAGCTACAAATGGATGAATTACCACTGAGGATTTTTACTGTGCATCTAATAATACTAGATTTCCTTTATTTTTTTGGTCTCAAGGTGAATGTTCCCAGCTTGATTCAGCATTGTTCTCACCTTGAATGCACCTGCACACAATTGTGTTTTTGTAGTTTTAAGTGACCTTTAGGATATATTTATAAATTTCTGCATTATTTAGGAAGGACAGTGGAAAGAGAGAAAGGAGAGAGGATATGTGCTATATATCAGCTTAAGACAGAAACAAACAAATACACGGTAGCCTATAGTAACCACCTAATATACAATAAGCCTGAAGCCTGCCTTCAGTTAAGGGTTGCAACTATCGATTGTCTTCTTGGCAATAATTTTATCGATTACTTTTGATACTTCTTTCGAGTCACCAGGTACCCCGTGGCGTGCACTCTCCGTATTGTCTCCTTTTGCACTCCGTCCGTCCGTGTGTGTGTGTGTGTGTGTGTGTGTGTGTGTGTGTGTGTGTGTGTGTGTGTGTGTGTGTGTGTGTGTGTGTGTGTGTGTGTGTGTGTGTGTGTGTGTGTGTGTCCGTCCGTCCGTCCGTCCGTCCGTCCGTCCGTCCGTCCGTCCGTCCGTCCGTCCGTCCGTCCGTCCGTCCGTCCGTCCGTCCGTCCGTCCGTCCGTCCGTCCGTCCGTCCGTCCTTCCATCCGTCCGTTACCAGCTAATCTCGCTCCCGATCCATGCCAAACTTTGCACACACACTCCCTGGATGCCAACGACGAACCTCTGCCCCAAATACGGCCTGTTATAGCGCCACCATGAGGCCGATTTAGGCAAAACACATTTCTGTACATTACTCGTACACATTTTATCCATACATCACACAATTCGGTGTGATCAACACAGATCTGTACCATTTCCGATCTTCCATCCTGATTGGCTATAAGATTGGCTTCCAAAGCTCACATGATTGGTCCGTTTCAAACAAAATGCCACAAATCACAAACACAGTGTGCAATTTCCGTGAAATTATACACGCACATTTCCACTAGGCCGAGGACGACATGCCAGTTATTTTTTTCCAAATCAGCCTCATGGTGGCGCTATAACAGGGCAATTCCATTTTTTACCTATAACTGCATCAATCTGTGTACAACTTTGCATTCACACTCCCTAGAGGCCATGGCAAAACATGTTTCCTGCATTTTCCACATCTCCCAGTTATAGCGCCACCATGAGGCCGATTTCTGTAAAACACATTTGTTTATATTAGTCACACATGATCTCTGTAGTCATGTGATCAAGACGAGTCTGATTGAATTCTAAGATTCTACACTGATTGGCTAAGATTGCCTTCCTAAGTTTTCAGGAGTGGCCCATTTTGTACAAAATGCTGCAAATCATGAACGCAGAGCCCGAGTGCAGTGAAACTGTGCACGCATATTCCCACTAGGCTGAGGAAGCAATGCAACTTGACATTTTTCAAATCAGCCTCATGGTGGCGCTATAACAGGCCAGGTCACGTCTTTACATGCACCGATCTGCATATAACTTTGTATGCACAAAACGTTGTGTGCACACTCCCTACAGCCCAAGGAAAACATTTGGCTTTTTGAGCGCCACCAGGAGGCCCATTTATGTGCAACACTCTTTATATTAGTCCTTCACATTTTATCCAAATATCAATCCTGGTGGAGGCCTGTGCCCCGAGGGGCACTTTTTCTAGTTTGACTATGAAATCGTGCATTTCCCGTCAGTCACACCCCATATATAGTCATGCCTCATGACATTAAGTGATGTCATCAATATTAAGCCCCTACTGTATATGGAGATCCCTGATGTCATATTGGCCTATTGGCCAGCAATTCTACATCTCACCTCAAACCTCAAACCCTTAGATCTCCATATATGGAGCTGACCTGTTCTGACATTCCATATGTTGATCCTTCCATCCTTCCTCTTTGATGTCTCCCTTTTGACTGATACCTGTCCATTTTAACTCTAGACAGGCCTGCCCGAAGTTATTAGTGCAGCCACCCTAACATGCAACATACCGAAAAAAACATGTAAATCTCATAAAATTATTTTGTATTAATTATTTTAAAATAAATGTGAGATCCAAGCGGCCGACAGCGCAGCCATCCATTGTGTTCTATAATCAGAGCATATATAGCCTCTGAACTGAGGCAAATAATACACTAACTGAACAGGATACTAAACGCCAGCCTCGGCTCTGACCCTTACCGCAAAACATTAACTTCAGATGATTATCTGACATCCGACAGAACGCTGGCCCTCTTCATCTAATTAAAGGACACGAGAGGAGACTTCCCATCACGCATTGCTGCTGCTGCTGATGCTGCTGCATGCCGCATATCCCCAGTCCCACGCAGGGAAGCGTAGACGTATTTGCCAGGCTGAAGCGTACGTACTGTAGTCCTAAAGACGTATAGTGAAATGAAAAATGTGTTTCTCACACTTTTAGAGCATATCCTTGGTCAGCATATTGGCATACCTAACAATAAATGCCAAAACCATGGGAACATTTCCATTTATATATTTTTATATCAAAAGTCCATAAAAAGCCAATTGTAATTACTTCCTTTGAACGAAAGCGTGATGCGTGATGACGTGTCGAGGCCTGCATGAATCTTGAATCTTGATTTCATTCACCTGATTCCCATTGCTGCACATTCCTCCAAACACTGATTTTGATTACAGAACTACTCCGCTTTTAATCTCGTTCAAGATTATGTATATAGTGTATACTCGTTTTAAACTTAATCAACATGCTAAAATATGTGTCTGAAAACATTATGGTTAGAAATAAGCCACAACGTAGTAGCATGCTATAAGCTTGCAGTCTGTCTCTCACTTGTAAAGTTTGTAAACAAATAGACTCCACGCTGTAGACACTAACGTCCAATAGCCTGAAGGGATGCAACACTCAGAAACGTACAGCATTCCGTTTCAGACTGAAATGACGAAAAATCCATTGCACCCCCAATTTAAAGCAGCACTGCAGTATGTAACAGCACTATCCGACAACATTATAAATCTTATCATGTTTATAAGCACCAAGGCACAACCGCCAGGCAAAGCAAAGACTGGTCAACTTAACGTGTCCTACCTGGACATGCTTGGGTGCCTCTTGGGTAATGAAGTCAAAGACGTTGGCTGCCATGTTATTTTAAGTCCAAAAGGTGGCCACTGATACCCAACACTATAGAGCGTCGCAGTCCCGCCCCCTCGAGAGACCCGGAAAATAAATCCCCGTTCATTTTCCTCATAGACTTTTCAGAAAGTATTTATTTAAAGACGTTTACGCCGCGGACAAAGCCAACTCTTGTCGTGACGAATCATGACAATAAACACAATGTTTTGGGCCAGAATTAGAAAGTAGAAAAAAACGGCAGGTTACAACCCTTTTTTTGTTGTTTTTCTTCTTTATAATTATTTGTTTGGTCCAAAATATTGTGTTTGTTGTCATGATTTGTCATGACTCGAGTTGGCTTCGTACGACGCTTAAAAGGTCTTTAAATAAATATTTTTTTTGAAATGTCTATGGGAAAAATGCATTGGGATAAATTTCCTGGGCCTGGCGTCGTCATGAAAGGGGGCGGGACTTGGACGCTCTATACAGTGCTGCTTTAACACAACCATTCTCAACTGGTGCGCCATGAAAGTGGGCCCGCAAATAATTGGAAATCCAAAAATCCAAAAATTTATGTACAAAAAAACCCCCAAAAAACATCATGAATGTTTTCTTTAAAATCTTGAAAGATGAGTTTTCATGGTGATAAATAGGGAAGTATATTGATCCAAGCCGGAACACAATCGATTGATTGATCATTAAAACAAGCATGCTCTGAAAATGCACACGGTCAGCCCACACATCTGACGATTTAACACGACAGCCGGGGCTGCAAGCGTTTTTGACGTTTTCAAGTGGGTTTTTAGAACCACCATGCAATCTGACTCTGAAAAAGTGAAAAAGAGAGAGGGGCTTGAAGAGACTCTCAACTCTGTCAATAACACACCTCATTACTTACACACTGTCACAGACCCCCCCCCACACACACACACGCACACGCACACACACACACACACACACACACACACACACACACACACACACACACAGTAATTAGACAGATAGCTAAAGAAGTCTATTTCTGTATCCCGTTTCAGAGGAGGTACTGGGAAGAACTAAAGATGGGGAGAGAGAGAGCGAGAGAGAGAGAGAGAGAGAGAGAGAGAGAGGGGGGGGGGGGGGGGGGGGGGGGGGTTGAAGCTAAAGGCAGAAAGAATGTGGAGGAGAGATGGACACAAGGACGGACGCACGGGCGGACCAACATGGGGAGAGGAATCAACAGAAAGAGAGAGAGGGTGAGAGAGCTTGGAGAGAAGGGAGACAGATGGAGAGAGCACCAGAGCCAACAGTGGAGCTAAGTGGGTAGTGAGTTCCCCAGACAGAGTTCCATATGGCCTGGCATCGCCACACACACACGCACGCACGCACGCACGCACGCGCACACACGCACTCATAAAACACATAAGCTCTCATAGAACCTTTATACAAATATGCACAACACACAGATGCACAGTAGCCTATATATAGACATAAGCAAGTGCATACTTTACACACTGCCACACACTCATATACACAGAGCATATACACATTACACCCTCCCACCCCCCCCCCCCCCACACACACACACACACACACACACACACACACACACACACACACACACACACACACACACAGTATATCCATCAGTAGCTAGTTTCCATACACATGCCTGCCCCCCCCCCACCCCCACCCCATACACATGCCTATGAGTGACCCATAAGGGTCAGTTTTTAATACTCTCACAGTTACATGAACTCTATGCATTTTACTGTGTATGCATGAATCATGCACACGTTGTGGAACGAGGTCCCATGCATGTAAACATGCAAGAAACACATTTTATTGGACACACACACACACACACACACACACACACACACACACACACACACACACACACACACACACACACACACACACACACACACACACACACACACACACACACACACACACACACACACACACACACACACGTGTTCGTCGACTACCTTTTTTCACTGACGAAAACTAAATAGAAATGAATAAAAACTGAGCTATGATGACAGTTTTCTATTCAAATTGACCCATGAATTAATATAGGGTACAACATATTTTTTATTATATATTATAGCATGTTGTGAACATTTCAAAGCCAGTGCTTCTATCTTCTAATTTATTTTATTCCAATAAAATACTCATTAAAACTGTAGGAAGATTGAGAATTCAAACTTATAAAATGTTATCCAGCGCAGCGATAGTTCATTACAACATGGTAGGCAGGAGGTTACTTCTAATTATCTCTCCCCTGAACCCCCTTTCATTCGCTAATAGTTAATATTAATTTATACTCCCACTGTTATACTCTGTTTCTCATTCGCTTCAAGCTAACTCACACAAGCCCACAGTAGGCATATGCATAAGTCAGTCTTTATATTCTGTGTTCACTCTTCATGCTATACATGATATATATATATATATATATGGCACAGTTGTTCAGATGTCAGCGTATTCCCTCAATACCCTCCACCTCCCTGGCATCCTCCCTGCAGCATTCAGTTCTGTAATGGGTGATTCTGTGATTATAAGTGATTATGCATTGTTCTAATGCAATATGTATATGTACAGTATATCTATGTGGTATATGCGGCATACAATTGAAGTTATGTTGTAATGTAATATCTTGATCTTGTGCTCTGCTCTGGGGGGTTGTTGTTGATATCAGATTCTGTGTCTCGGGGCACATGTAGGTAATCTCACAATCTGTGAGTATAGAGCCACACTGCCAAACTAAACACAATAGCTTTTCAATAAATGGTATTGGTCAATCCTGAGCTGAAGAGTCTTAATGAAATAATGTACTGTTGTTGGTGTTTCTGTAGAGTTGGGTTTATATACTGTATATATATATATACAATATATCTACAAGCAACACACAATGCATGTGAGGTTGAAACATGGCTATACAAGGTTTGCTCCCGACAGTGACAAAATTTGAGACCAGCTAGTTTTCACCTCCTCAGACTGTTCAGAGTTCAGCTCTTCCACCGGAGCACAGGGCCTCAAGGGAGGACCAGGACCGCAGCCAATCCCTGAAGGAAGTGAGGAAGTGACTCTCAGCCAATCCCAGGGCTCCATGAGGTTACTACAGCGCTGCTGGGCCATCGCCATGGCGCCCTGCTGTCAGGAGACACCTGGCCAATCAGGACGGCCGATGGGAGGTGTAAACAGTCCTTACATTACTACATGCCGTTATGTTAAAGAGCGATTGTTACCTTTCGTAAAGGCATTTGTGTGGTGCATGCACATGCGTGATTATAGCCTGTGTGTTTGTATTGTGTAACTATACACTATAACACTAATATACACGCACGCACGCACACACGCACCCTCGCACACACGCACGCACGCACGCACGCACGCACACACACACACACACACACACACACACACACACACACACACACACACACACACACACACACACACACACACACACACACACACACACACACACACACACACACACACACACACACACACACACACACACACACACACACACACTAATGGAATAAATGCAAGCTTTATCCTTTGATCATCGTGTGGCAGGGAAAAGTACTCGCTGCTGACCGTAGGAGTGATGTGAACTAGGACACAACGTATGGAAGCAGTTTACATCGAAGCGCAAACAAGCTAACAAGGACAGCGAAGCCCACATAACTTCAAAGGCGTCATAGAGTAACAGAGATGAAAAAGCTATTGTGTTTCAAGCCCAGCACAGTGAATTAAATCTGTACTGAACAACTGACTGACACTGAATTAGCAGTAAAGCAGAGTTTCACAAAGACCACAAAGAGAAGCTGAAGTGTCACTAAACCGATGCATATCACGTTGCAGCCCTCATCATGCCACTACGTGGCCCACACATCTATACGTCACATTGTCGATCCGACCAGTATGCTCATATATGAGCAAATATATGGTATGAGATTCAGTTGTCCAATCCACTTCAAATTCCCCATACATTATTCCCCATGCATTATTCCCCATGGCTCGAGCGAGGAAGCGAGCCATGGTGTCGCTAGGCATAATACTGATTGGATGGGAGCAGATTTGATTTGATTTTAGTTTGGATCTCTTTTAGCCCATTGGCAAATCTTCCCAAAATCCACATTAAAAACATAACATTACAGCATAAGATAATCATAAAAGGCAACATACAAGTGCAAATATTACAGCAAATCTTCAAACCTCACACGGTATAAACTCAGAACTGAACCTATTCAGTATAAAACACCATCATCCTTGCCAAGCTTTCCTCTGTTTGGAAAGTCCATGCCAAACATAATCTGATTAATCTAATAAAGTGTGTTTCCTTTCCAGATTGTTTGGTTGCCTCCCCTGTAGAATTTTATTTTTTGAGAGTCTTGCCTTGATAAAGTGAAATGCTGTACTTGCAAATTGGCTTGAGAAAGCTGTCTAGCTAAATGGAAAACATCAGATAAAATAGAGTGAGTAGTTGACGGGGTTGCCTGATATTGTAAAATCCATATGTGGCACAATGCATTCACCTACCCAGTGACATGAAACTACAACTGCACGACAAAGGCTTCAACTAAACAGCGAGTGGGGGACATCTGTGATTTTGTCACTATAGTTATTTAACCACCCATCATCATATGGTACTTTGCACGACGAAAATAGCATATATAAGTTCGGAGCGCATAACATAGAGCTTGTAGATCTGCTATTTTTCTAGCGCAACACTGGCGTGTGAGTTGCTTTCGAAGACTACTCCTACATACACTATCATGAAACAAACAAGTGGGATTACTATTTCATTCATGCATCTGATTATAGTGCTTGATTGAAATAAATAATAACTGAATACGTAGGCAGATACAAGACTTAATTAATACTGGAAGTTGGATATATAAAGGGAATAGAAGTGCTTGATGCTCAATATGATGGTCAGACGCGAAAGAGACACAACAGAACAGAGCCCTCATGTATTTTATAAAGAGACACAACAGAGCCCTCATGTATTTTATAAAGAGACACAACAGAACAGAGCCCTCATGTATTTTATAAAGAGACACAACAGAGACACAACAGACTAGAGCCCTCATGTATTTTATAAAGAGACACAACAGAGCCCTCATGTATTTTATAAAGAGACACAACAGAGCCCTCATGTATTTTATAAAGAGACACAACAGAGCCCTCATGTATTTTTCATGGCTTCTTGAAAGCTGTTGAAATCTTATAACTGTTATGCCGCTTTAATAAATGGCTGTCAAAGTAAAGCATCTCTCTCTCTCTCTCTGACACACAAAGCACACAGCACACAACACACACACACACACACACACACACACACACACACACACACACACACACACACACACACACACACACACACACACGCCGATTCATGCACACTTACACACGCCCTTTATACACATGCACACACTGACACACACACTTGCACTAATGCTTGTCAATGCAATGTTGTGCTCACAGTGCATGAGTGCATGTGATGTATCACAGTGCATTTAGAACTCTATTCAAACTTAACTTACATACATACTCTTTGCCTCTCACATAAACATGTACACCATCAAAACAATTGATCAATCATTGTACATGTAATATTGTCAGCGTCTCTCTCGACTCACACACACATACGCACGCACACGCACGCACACACGCACACGCATGCGCACACGCACACACACTCATTCATAATTTGGGATCATGGAAAACAATATTTACCATACCATATGGATATAATGCATATTGACATATACAATGTGCATTATGTCTATTTAGGCTGTTTTATGTGCTCCTACAATTCCCCTGATGCATTTCATGAGAAAGCTCCTGACTGAGATGCCCGTATACATGAATTGCCTATACTGTACATGCCATTACATCAAATTGGTTAAACTTTTCTGAAGATTGCTATTTTGCTATAAATCCCAACGTACAAGGAGAATGTCTGGCCACCAAGAGTAGCGGCAAAGAAGAAACGAAAAATAAAAATGAAATTAGAAAGAGGAATTGGCAGTAGGTCATCGTAACCTCTGAAAAATTGGGTTTTATTAAACATGCGTAATGCAGTTACCGCTGGTGCGGACGGTGATTGATAAGCAGAGATTTCAACATCATTGTGTTCACGTTCACAGATTGTACGCAAGTAACATCCCTGGGGTAAACTTTGAAGCACATGAACTACTGTACAGAGTTTATACCGGTATCCTGGGGTGTTGCAACGTGTTGTGAGCTTGTAGGTTGACCATGTTTGGCAGAGATTTTGTGTGGACTCTGGTGGGGAAGAAAATGGAGCGGACACACAACGTCAGCTGCGTTTCAGTCTGTTCAGTGTTGGCTTCTCTGGGAACAATTATTGTCCCTACAACAACTACATCATGATATTATCCCTTTAACAGTATATCCACCAGTTAAGCAAGCAGCTTGGACGGAGACCTGATCAAATTGTGCGAGACACGCGTACACACTGCGTGCACGCACGCACGCACACACTGCGTGAACACACACACACACACACACACACACACACACACACACACACACACACACACACACACACACACACACACACACACACACACACACACACACACACACACACACACACACACACACACACACACACACACACACACACACACCATCTCAATCCTTCCTATAAGCAGCAAGCTGCTGCACTGCCTGTAATGACTCAACAGCACCTGGACTGGATTGACTGGCTGGATTACGTCCATTTTACGTAACGGTGGAACAATAATAGCATGTTTGGCATTTCGGTATAGATAGTGTGTGTGCGCGTGCGTGTGTACGTGCGTGAGTGCGTGTTTGGAGGCCTTGTTTCCTTTATCCATGATTGATGTCTGCTGTGTCTGACAAGTATGTCAACTGTATTGAATGTAACAGTGTTCTGCCGTGTAGGCACTTTGTAACTGGCTGTTTTCCTATTGTCTGACTGCATTGGCAGTGTTTATGTCCTTTGTACAAGGCATTCTTGTACTTCTGTTCATACATATTTCAAGTGTGTGTGTGTGTGTGTGTGTGTGTGTGTGTGTGTGTGTGTGTGTGTGTGTGTGTGTGTGTGTGTGTGTGTGTGTGTGTGTGTGTGTGTGTGTGTGTGTGTGTGTGTGTGTGTGTGTGTTTGCGTGCGTGCGTGCGTGTGTGCGTGCGTGTGTGCGTATGCCCGTGTTCCACAATATACTCACTTAACTAAATCACAAACAAAAGCCATTCAATACCTGAGCAGCAAGTTTGATCATTTTAAATCATTTATAACTTTTTGCAGTTCACATGCATCCTTACTTTAATGCTTTGTATATTAACAACAGCCGTATCAATCTCGATCATCTTCAAGAATTTGGCACACAGTGCTTCCTGGCACCTCAGTTGCTGCCTTGTCAAAATCAATACATTTACACTGATGTCAACTGATGCAATATTTTCACTGTTCATAAATCAAATGTAATTAATTCAACTAACTAAGGCTTATAGCTCACAGTCCACTTATCAACCAAACTAAGAAAGAAGAACAATGTTCACATGGAGAAGAAGAAGAAAAAAGTACTACAGTATAGTAGCCTATATATCATAGCATAAAAACATAGCATGCACACACAGCCAGCCAGACGCACAAACACATGCATGAGGGCAGAGTGGGAGGATGATATATGTGACTGCTCTTGATCCAGATTCAAACACATACATAATGATTACACACTGCGGTCGCTAACTGGTTGAGCTAGAAACAACAACAACAACAACAAGAAACTGTTCCCATGTTTTAGCACTTTCCTTGAAACCCATTCCATTCCAAAACAGATGCAGCCATCATGTGTTTTTGAAATCTGGGGGAGTTTTAAAGGAACAGTCCTCCATGTAAATGGTGCAAGTGTATCATGCTAGCATGCTGGATAACAGGTGACCTTACAGGATATTTTTTTCTCATTTACTGTAGTTCTGATTGAAAAGCAATCTTCAGTTGTTTGACAAGAACCTTTGGATGCGCGATATTAAATCCCATCCCAAGACCAAAATGAATGATTCTGAATGAATGAATCCCACTGAGCAATAGTGGGCTATTAGACATCTGTCTAAAACCAGGCTATAACTGGTCTAACGTTTTTTTAGCGCTCTAGGCTTAGCTTATACAATGATTAGCTGTTTTGTAAACGTCTATAAACCATCTATATTTTAGCCGTTGTTTAAACGTCTATATATAGACCGTCTATCTTGAAACAACATTGTTTCAACCTCTAATCTAAGCCGCTAAAAACTTTCATTTTTAGACTAACCCATTTTAGACGGCCAGCCTGAAAAATGCTCAGTGGACGAAAAACAATTGACTGTTCCTTTTAAAGTGGTAAGCCAGGTGAATGCAATTCCAGGATCTACCTATACTATAAGACTGTGGTCATGACTCATGATGTACTTTTTGAACAGATCAAAGATGAAGGCAGCTTCTCACCTGACATCATTTTGTTGTGGAGGCTTCTTCTGCGCAACCAGGTTGACCGATCTCACTTGGATGGGCTTCTCCTCTCTGAAATACAGAAGTTGTAGGAAATAATGTTAAAAGTCTCATCAATGGCGGTACTTTCATGACTTTAAAAAATGTAACTGTTGGACCGAGATTGGAGGCCGCAGACGATGCATCTTCTGATCTGTCGTAAAAATGTATTCTCATCCATAAACACAGAGGTTCCTGATCAGTCAGATCACAGAGGAATAGAGAGAGAGAGGTGAGGGGAGAATGAGAGAGAGAAAGAGAGAGAGAGAGAGAGAGAGAGAGAGAGAGAGAGAGAGAGAGAGAGAGAGAGAGAGAGAGGTGGACGTTAGTGACAGACAGAGAGAGAAATCCCCAAAAACAGCACCATCAAACACAGATGTCGTTGTATGTCCAATTCTTTCTGAGCAAAGTCTCTTCCTGCTAAGAAATGCTTAGGTCACAAGTGAAACGTCGCTCTCTGTCTTTTTAGTCTCTCTGTCTTTTATCTCTGCTATAATGGACGGATGAGCAGGACAGGAAAGAGAGCACTGACAGAGGGAGTGACGTGCGACACAAGCCAAATTTGAGCCTATGACAGCATGATTCGGTGTGTGCCTGTGTGGTATCACAGGCACTACGTGGTTGGTTTCTGTCAGCTTGTTAAGAATCTCCCTGTCTCTGATTCAAGCGTTCCAACTTCAGCTGAAGAACACTGATTCAAAATGAGATTGCCCAAGGAAGTGCGCTAAAGAAGCAACATGATTTTGTCAATAAAGATAATCTGTTCTCATATCTCATCCCTATACATAGAAAATAGTCTGTCCTTGTTACTTGAAGTGTATGATATTGTGAATGGGAATACAATGTGAATATAAAAGTCAGTGTGTAATGGACAATGAAATCCAATCAAGTCTTTTCAACATTGGTAGTAGTTATTTTAGCGGAGGGGGAACTCTGTAACACTCGATCCATCACACCGAACAGTCACACAGTAAAATCCTCAGTGTTCATTTATCCATTTGTGCCTCTGAGCATGTACAAAATGAAGAATAGTCCCAGGGTGAAATCCTTAAAGACACCATTATACATAGCAAAATCCTGAGCATTAATTTGATTTTAACCCACAAGGTCCTCCATATACAGTATAGTAGCCTATATATCACAGCATAAAAACATGCATCACAGCATGCACACACAGCCAGCCAGACGCACAAACACATGCATGAGGGCAGAGTGGGAGGATGATATATGTGACTGCTCTTGATCCAGATTCAAACACATACATAATGATTACACACTGCGGTCGCTAACTGGTTGAGCTAGAAGCCCTTCTGTGACTTTCCCCATTCAGCTGACAGTCACAAGTTGACTGCAGAGTGTAAACAGACAAAGATGCTGTGTTCTTTTGTCACTTAAGCCACGTATGCTTGGTCGTAAGACGAAAAGCAAAAATAGCCCATTTTCAAAGCTCAACAATTCATTGCATGGTGCAGCTTGTCACTATTAAAAAGAATAGTAAACAATGACAATGTATGAACATTGTGGAACTTTTTGCCTATGTATAATCAAAATAGGGATGCCAGGTTGAAAGTGATCAAATGTTTGGTAAATATTGGGATTCCATGTTTGATACTTTACAGAAAACTCCTTAATGTTCAGTTAAGTATTCGGCTTTGCAGAGAAATCCATGTGACTGCATGCTACTTGCAGGAAGGAGATTATGCACATCAAATCATCAATGCTAATTTATTTGTATACTCTCAGAGTTAAATTAATACTGAGGATTTTACTGTGTAGTGACCTAACTTCCTGTTTCACTTGCATTGAGTCTGATAGGTTGGCTGCACAGCAAATGCACCAGTATTTTAAAGTGCACATTTTCCATGGACTGTTATTGTGAACGAGAGTTGTTTAGTCAGAGCTGGTATCACTCTTGGACGGGCATTCCTCAAGTCAGTTTAGCCAACAGAAGTATTACATTATTTCTGATGGGTGTGGAGTAATAGAAACACTGCATACTGATAGCAAGCTTATATAGGCCGACTTCAGATAGGCTGATGACTCATATATTCTAAGTCAGTGGCTCAAGTTTCAGCCCTAAAGGGACCCACATTTCTGCTATATAGTTTACCATTCAACCAGCCTATTAAACTGAATAAAGGTGTCCCAGATCTAAATGATAAATGATAGAAGGAAAAATAGCTCTAGTCTGCAGGACCGATAAAAAAAGAAGCCTATAGAAAAGGTTCTGCGTACTACCTGCGTAGGCTAATCTCAAACACACTAGTGCTTCATCACAGAGCAATGCTTCATCACAGAGCAATGCACAGCACAGTATAGTACACGTGTCTCACATTGCATGCATTAGATTACACCCTGTATGTCCCCATGCATGATGTAGTCCTACACTACAAACTCCTCCATATGCAGCTTCAGAATATCAAAGAAGAGACAGGAACAGATCAAGGCTAAACCACGCTGCTTGGCTATAGTATAGTATAATGCCTTTGGTCTATATATTCTAAAGGGTGATAAGAGAAAAGGTGCTAATACAATATTGGTTAGAGAGACACATATATGTGCAGCAGTGCTGCTGACAGTCTGGCCATTTACTGCCGTCTGCCGTTAGGCTATGACATGACTGAATCATAGCGCTTCTAATACATTAGGGGGGGGGGGGGGGGGGGGGGGTTGATGTATGGCCACTTAGGCTGGGCTACATATTGGACATTTCCTTCTTTAGATGCAATGAATCGATCTTCCGTTCCAGTGCTGGGTTATCACTCCGCACCGAGGGCTTAAAATAGAAGGCGACCGTAAAACTGTGGAGCGCTTCGCTAGGTGGGTCGGACTATATCCATCCATCCAGCTCCGATACGAGCCGTGAGAGAGGGAGAGAGAGAGAGAGAGAGAGAGAGGCACGACACGAGCACCGCGCTTTGACGTAATATCTACTCGATGCGTTTAGAGTCAGGGGAGAATAATTCAGCCTAACGTGAAGGGGGGGCTTCATTTCAGCGCCTCTCATGATGACAAATCACAGAAATCTTGAGCAGAAGACTTGGGACGTGGGGGTCACAAATCAAAAACGCGTCGCCCCTCAGTCAGAAAGACATTACAGGCACCTATTTCTATACCCTATCAGGCCTACTCCCCCCACCCCCCCATAGCTCTATACAGCGGTCTCTGGCGTATATATATGCAACATCACTGGCCTACATACAGCTGGGAAATTCTCTCAACCGCACCCCATAGTGCTTAGAACACGCACGCAAACAGCTGCTAAAATTACAGAGAAATAGTAGTAGCTACACACCACAGACTTTATCTTTTTATATACTTTTCCCAAAGACATATAGGGGCTCATTCTCAAATCCTATAGGCATCCATCCATCTCCCGCAGCATATCCAGCCGGCTGCCTGCATGAATGGGATCAGACATCGATGATGCTCTCCACACACGGCATGCCACAAACAACGTAGGCTATAGTGGCATAGAGTAATCACACGGTGATGATTAATTGCTGACATGCGGGGTGCGGTTGAAAACATGAAATGACTTGTATATAAGCTCTCATTCGTTCTGTATGAGGGGTCCGGCGTCAGCATAGTGCATATGCATTCAGTGAGTGGGGTATGACGCGGACGCCGCTGCGTGTCTCGTGAATGACACACCCCTTCCTCTCCTCATCCTCTTAAAACCAAGTTACACCTGCGATTTCTCTCCCACACACACACACACACACACACACACACACACACACACACACACACACACACACACACACACACACACACACACACACACACACACACACACACACACACACACACACACACACACACACACACACACACACACACACACACACACACACACACACACACACACACACACACACACACACCGTGACGCACGCACATGCACACACGCTCGCTCCTCCTCGACTCTGCATAGCAAGCTGCTTTCTGTCAATGAAACAGGCGCTACTATAGAGCAGGCAACAACACAGTCCAGGTTACACAGGCCTGCACATACAGAACATGAACTGTACAGCCTGGAGCTAAAACATACAGTAGCCTATATGGGCCTATCGAGAGGCGTGTGCACGTAGGGGTATACAGTATAGGGCCATGGTGGTATACGTGTGGATATTGCACACAGAGAGAGAGAGAGAGAGAGAGAGAGAGAGAGAGAGAGAGAGAGAGAGAGAGAGAGAGAGAGAGAGGGGTCTGCGGGCACACTAACTGTGTCGGTCTGTGTGGCATAAACGTTTGGTACCCAAGCAAAACAGCGGTGGGACAGCGAGACAGGGCGAAGTGGACTGTAGCCTATACTACTGTATATCATCTCTAAACGGAAGCGGTCCAGGCCCTGGCTCACTCAGTCTCTCTCTTTCCCAATCTCTCTCCCCCACTATCTCAATCAGTCTCTCTCTCTCTCTCTCTCTCTCTCTCTCTCTCTCTCAGCATATCTCACCCCCTCTCTTCCTCTCTCTAGCTCTTACTTTAACATGGCCTCCTCCTTCGCCTCCTCCTCCCGTTGCCGAGCCAGCACAGCCATGATGATCTTCCTCTCCTCCTCCGTTAGATGGCTTAGGTCCGGCTCGGGGATGGCCGGCGCGACGGGTGGGCGCGGGCCGCCCCGAGGGCCCACCGAGGCGGACATGTTCTCTCCCCTCCTCTCCTCTCCTCCTCGGCGGCTCGGATCTCACGGACAGAAATCCCGCTGGCGGAGCCCACGGATCACGACATCATGGCCCACGGACGAATAAGCAGCAGCGGCAGCGTCTCGGGCAAGTGATGCAAGGTGGCGGAGGGCAGCCAGGGCGGCGGCGGTATAGTGGTGGTGGCGGCGGTCCCAGGGATAGTGGTCGTGCCTCGGTTCCTGTTCCCCACTTCCAGCGCCTTCTTCTCCCTCTCCGGCTCTCGCTGCTCCGCTATCTTCTCCCCCCACCCCCCGCCCGCCCGCCCGCCGCCTCCTCTCCCCTCCACCACCACCTCCAGTTACGGGGAGCCCATACCTCCGATTGCGTACGCGGGGAACTCGCTTTCCGTCGGACCGGTCCGGGAGAGAGACGGTCCCTGGGTGAGAAAAGCCCGCCGTGGGTCTTCTTCGTCGGCCGGGTTTAGGCTGTCTGCAGGGCGAGGCGGAGGTTCCCTGTTTCTCCCAGCGCTGCTGATGCTACTGCTGCTGCTGCTGTCAGGGAGATGGAGCCGTCAATGGGACCGCAGCCCCTTCCAGCGCGCTCACGCGTTCTGCAGCGGGAGCGCGCAACCCTCATTTGAGAATGGGGGGCTCAGTCACGGTAGAAGCAGGCGCGTACACGCCATTTGTCCCCTCGAACCCCCCCCCAACATGTTCTCTTCCCATCCATCCCCAATCATTGTGTGTTAGAAAGTGAAACGTGCGCCCCTTTCCTCATCAGTCCTTCCACATGCAGCCGCGGTGTTTGTCAGGATAGGGAGGATGGTGCTCACACTAGTCCCGTTGGGGGGCGGCAGCTGAAGTTGAGAGAGGAGTGAAGTGTATATGCGTAAAAAAGAACCACACATGCCACTTGTGTGGTAGTTTAGTTACTTCAGTGTCAAACTTTGTTAAGTATATAGCCTGCATTAGGCGTCCATGACTATAACGATTAGTAGGCTAATAGCCTAGTACGTGGTTCAGAACTTCAGATCGGATCAAATAAGTAGAATGAATCAGCAGCATCCATTAGAAACTAAAACGTGTTCGGGATTTCAGCACCATGGCCAGCAACACGCTGGCCATGGTGCTGAAATCGCGAACGTTTTTGTTGATGCAGTGCAGTGTTTCCTATCCTATATGTTTCTGTAGCTTCAGTTTTGATCGATCGATCGATCAATTGATTGATTGATTGATTGATTGATTGATCAATCGATTGACCACCCAGATCCGTATACGTATATAAAGTTTATAAACGTATTATTTTCCGATAGGTTGAAATAGTTTATTTTAACATTATAGATGTCATTGTATAACCAAAGGTTTTTAATAAACATATAGGCCTACTGTTTAAGATAATAAGATAAACCTTTATTGAGCCTAGGAGGGACATTCAGGTGTCATAGAAGCAATAGTTTCATGAAAGTGAAACACAGGAAGGAGAGGTAACAGGTATAGGCTAATAAACAAACCAAGATGAATACAATTAAAGACAAAATAGGTCAATTATGAGCTGCTATATACTAAATATAAATGCACGGTAGGCCTACAATCACTAGGCTATATGAAGTTATATAAATCTATTGCCACACATCTAGCAGGCCTAGCTATACTTTTTTTTTTTTTGGATCAATGTTTTATTTTATATTTTCTAACAAAACAAACATGTAAATCACCAATGCAGGCCTAGCTATACTTTAGATAATAATGGCATTAGTGTATGTAACTATATTCGCTTGAATCTTGATCCATATTATGTCTAATGGATATATTGAATTATGATAATAATGAGCATATGAGCTTTTAGTTTGAAATTACATTCGTCGTAGGCTTTTCCTGTGACGTAAATGTTTGACGTAGTGCTGGATCATAGAATCACCAATCACAGAAGTTGCTTTTCTCTTGTTCCAATCGCCCGGAGGGACGGTCACGTTGTGATTGGCTAAGAGTCTATGAGACGTTCAAGAAGAATCATGTTAATCAATTTCACAAATAAGAGGGAGGTGTAAACAAACTAAATGTTTTTTAAACTAGAATGATCTTTGGAGTTAATATATAGAATAGACACACATAACTATCTTCAAATGTCTCCCCTTTATAACTCTGGTCTCGTCCCCCTGACAACCAGCTAGCCAATCGCAGCTTGGACATAGATTCTAGGGTATGGGATCTATACTGCATGTTAAGAAATATAGATCGTCGAACATTCTGATTCTGGTAAGGTGGCTTAAACTCGCTCTTTTTCCTCTTTGAGTGCATTCGTTTTACAACACTTCTCATTTAAGCCTTTGATTATGTTTTGTCTTTTGCATTTTTTAGCCCATTCTGATGATAAAACGTCAGGTTAGCGGACTGTCAAAAAGATATGCATGCGAAGTACAGCTAAGTGCAGTGGTTCTCAAAAAGTGAGGGACTCTCAGCCAGGGTTCCTTGAGCGGGTTCTATGCACCCCTGCAAGTCTGTACTGCACTGAGTCCTGACAGTATACAAATGGAACCAAATGGACCCGTTACAGGGTCTACACTTAAGGGGGCTCGTTGGAATTTAACAGCTTGATAACCATGCAACCAACATTCTGGCAGTCAACGTCTTTCTCGCCCCCCTAGTGGCGAAAAATAAAACTTCTGGGAACTCAGATTACCGTTGACTATAGTCTAGCTATAGTAAACCGTATGCAATGTTGTATCTTGAGGTGCATTAAAGCAGCGGATTCGACCGTTATCTCTGCATTGGAACGGCGGGGTGATTAAAGGACCATCATTCATAGAAGTGATGAGACCGAGCGAGAGTGAATAAAAGTACTTGAGAACTCGAGTTCCTGCTCAGAGATTAATTTTGCAATAGGCATACTGTTATTTCAGCTGATTCTTCTGTTCCTATATTGCATGGGGTTTCACTTTTTAGCTATTCATATTTCGTAGTATTCCCTATAGGCAATATAGTAGGCTATTTTGTCAGTGATACTGTAAATATGCATTTAAAATATGTTATAACACACATTGATTTTGCCTTAAAAGTTAGGCCTACATGTTTAGTAGTTTTAATGAAAAACTAAAATGTCTGGTCATGTGATGGGTTGAAAAAACACTGGTACAAGATGTCATTTAGGCCATTAAAAGGTATATTCAGTGATTTGACTTAATTCAAATATCACTTATTTTTTTATTTTTTTCTGGATAATCCTCCCTACTATAGAGTGTGCTGACTATATAAGTAGTTCCTCCCTGTCCCCAGTGAGCCCCTGGGGTCAAAAAACCCTAGTTTCAGTTTTGGTGGCGGGTGGCAAAGCCTTCATCCAATCAGGATGAGAGGGGCCTTCCTCCAATCATGATCAAGTGGGGGCGGGCCTTGGTGCACATGCTGTTGGCCTGTTGCACTTCCCCCCACTGTAGAGCGTGCATGTGCACATTTTGTTACCGGGCGGACTGGGTGGTTTTCCAAATCACCCAAATCACTGAATGCTCCTTTAAACGTATTGATGCGTTTCATATCTATGTCACCTCTCCCTCCCCAGTCCCATCCTTGTTGATCCGTCATGTTGCCTGTGCTGGTGGTCCATGGAGGTGCAGGACAGATCCCTAAGGAGAGGGCGGAGTTGTCTGGCGCTGGGGTGAGGGCGGCCGTCCGAGGAGGGTACACCATCCTCCGGGGTGGGGGCAGTGCCATGGATGCTGTGGTAGAGGCAGTCACTCTGTTGGAAAATAACCCTGCCTTCAACGCAGGTATATAGAGCACGCACAAAATAGGCCTGTCACAATTATTACATATATATACCGTAGGCCTAGTAATCGCCCATATCAATTATTTCATAATCACAATTATTTTTGGATAATCGTTATAATTGTTTCCATCGTGGAAAAATAACAAAAATAGTAGATCTACATTGTGAATGTGAGCTATAAATTGATTGTATAAAGTTATTAAACAGTATGTCAGTCATTTCATTGTATAACAGAACGTTATATATATATATATATATATGTATTTTTTTATACGTAATGTGCCAGTGTCAATGCCCAAAACACAATTAGTCATTAATCACAATTAGTAAAATTGCATTATTGTGACAGCCCTGCACACAAACACATTGCTTCATTGTACCTACATAAATAGGATGTATTGATTTGTGTACCCTTGATTAATATAAATATAATTTGGTTAATGAATATACCATTTTATTTTACACCATTTCAATTCAAAGACAGTAGTAGTACTAATAGTACCAATTAGTTACTGTAATAGTACCAATTACTTACTGTACAATAGATCGTCAGCGCTCTAAACTGAAGCAATTGATTAGATTTGTGTCCACTGTCCAAAACTGACCACTGAGAAAAACAAGATCCAGGTTGAATTTGGCTTGAATTCCCATTCCAATCTGTGTCACGACTAAAACCTAATCTGAGTTTGCTGCATGAGTTTGATCATGCATTTCTGCTTTGATGGCAATCCTTAAAACTAAAACCATATTTGTATCTTCCCGTTACCCATCATGCTTCAGGATGTGGGTCAGTGTTGAACTCCAAAGGGGAGGTAGAGATGGATGCCATAGTCATGGATGGCAGAACGCTAGCTAGTGGAGCTGTGTCCGCTGTACGCAACATAGCCAACCCTATCCAGCTAGCACGCCTGGTCATGGAAAAGGTAGCACGCACGCACGGCGCACACATGCACACACGCACACAAAATATACAGGTCTTCAAGAAAAAGCAATAATCAGTGATTTCACTTAATTCAAATATCACTTCTTTTTTTGTTTTGTTGTGATAATCCTCCTTACTATAGAGTGTGCTGACCATATAAGGAGTTCCTCCCTGTCCCCAGTTAACCCCTGGGGGTCAAAAAAACCTTAGGTTTCGTTTTTGACTAGGTGGCCCAGCCTTCATCCAATCAGGATAGAGAAGGGCCTTCTGCCAATCATGATCGAGCGGGGCCGGGCCTTGGTGTGCGTGCTGTTGGCCTGTTGTGTGTGTCCCCCACTGTAGTGTGTGCATGTGCACATCTTGAAACCGGGGCGGACCGGGGTTTTTTACAAATCACCCAAATCACTGAATGCTCCTTTAAACAGTTTTAATAGACAGATAGAGATAGATAAAGATGCACCTACTGTATGTACTGATTGTGATGAAACAGAGATAATAAACAGATAAAAGATAAACAAGACACCCATATTTCTATGCATGCATGTATGTATGTATGTATCTGTATTTATTAATGATATGTTTATTTATGTTCTGTTTATCTATCATTTTGTACCAATGTAACGTCACTCAGTGGAAGCTACTCCTTGACTGCAATATAGCCTGGTTATTAATACAGTGCAATATGATCTTAGTATCCACACTTATAATGCATCCTGATTAATTATGAATATGCTTATGATACTAAATAGATGAATGCTTTTAAGCTAAGTTTAATGGCAACGTCTAGTCAAGGGCAAACAGATGACCAACATTGTGCAGCATGTTGTCTCATTCCAACAGAACACCACATCCCATGACAATGCTATTAGGGAGGTTACAGTTTGCAATGCACTGATTTGTTCAAATAAAGACTTATGACTATTTAGCAAACAGCAGAGTACCTTGGACTCGTTACTGGTTACAAATCAGTAAGCAAAACCCTCTACTGCAGCAGAGCTACTCAGACAGTGCCTATGTGCTCTTATACCAGGTGATTTAGCTAATTAATTAATTAATTAATTAATCTGTCTGTAGTGGTTGTTTTAATTAGGGAAATTACTTGGTGTAGTGTTTGGGTGGAATGCATGCACATATGGCCATCTGTGACACATGACCGTTGTTATAAATAGGGATTAAATAGGGACCTTTGCCTTCTGTTCCAGACAAGTCATTTGTGTCTGACGGCGGAGGGTGCCAATCAGTTTGCACGGACCATGTGCGTACCAGAGGTACCAGCAGAGTCCCTCATCACAGACTACGCCCGCATGCGCTGGAGAAAGAACCTGGCCCCAGATGCCAACCCTGTGGAGTGCCAAATGTGAGATACATGATCAATTGTATTTTGTAGTTTTAGGAAATACTCAACTTGTTGATGGTGTAGTGCAGTGATTCTCAACCAGGCGCGTCACCACCATTCACTGTGAGTACGTTGCGACACCCCCACTCTCACAGATAGGTGATTTCATCCCCCCCACTTTTGACCACCCGACTGACTGTTTTTTATTGTCTCCACCAGGCCGAAGGCATGGGGAGAGAGTATGTTTTGCACTCCGTCCGTCCGTCCGTCCGTCCGTGTGTGTGTGTCCGTCCGTCCGTCCTTCCGTCTGTGAACAGCTAATCTCCGGCACCATTAACCCGGTCGATGCCAAATTTTGCACACACACTCCCTGGATGCCAACGATGAACCTCTGCCCCAATATTTCCAGAACGGCCTGTTATAGCGCCACCAGGAGGCGGCTTTGTGCAAAACAAATTTTTGGACAGTACACCTACAGATTTTGTCCAAACATCACGCAAATTGGTACACAGTCTCTCTAGAGCCATTCAACAAAACGTGTCTTTCAGATTTCTCAGACTCCATCCTGATTGGCTAAGATTGGCTTCCAAAGTTCGCAGGAGTGCTCAGTTTCAAACAAAATGCTGCAAATCATGAACACATGGTGTGATTTCCGTGAAATTGTGCACGCACATTCCCACTAGGCCGAGGAAGAAATGCCACATGAACATTTTCAACTCAGCCTCATGGTGGCGCTATAACTGGCCGAAAAGTGTTTTTACCTCTAACTGCACGGATCTGTGGATAACTTTGTATGCCAACTCCCTAGAGGCCAAGGAAAAACCTTTGCCTGGAATATTTCACATCTGCTCTTTATAGCGCCACCAGGAGGCCAACATATGTAAAACACATTTTCTAATATTAGTCCTTCAGATTTTATCCAAATTTCACGCAAATCGGTACACATGCTCTTCATAGTCATGTGATCAAGACGGGTTTGTTTGATTTCTCATAATCCACCCTCATTGGCTACGATTGGCTTCTATACTTTTCAGGAGTAGCCCGCTTTGTACAAATGAAACTGTGCATGCATATTCCCACTAGGCTTTGGAAGAAATGCCACTTGACAGTTTTCAAATCAGCCTCATGGTGGCGCTACAACAGGCCAAGCCGCGTCACACACACACGTTTATATTGCTCCTAAACATTTTGCCAAACATCACACACACACTCCTATTCTCCTGGTGGAGACCTGTGCCCAGAAGGGCACTTTTTCTAGTTTTTATTTATTTTTTCCACTTGGACAGCAACAACTCTGTTTCCCCTATATATAAAAGCCTATTGGCCCATTTAAGATTGATTGAATGGCAACTGTGCCATTTTTGCCTAGCCAAAGCATGCCTACCTGGGAATTTTGGCCAGGAATAGGCTAAAAAGTAAAAATAGAACAAATAAAACGCCAAATTCGGCACACAGGCATCGTCCCCTCCCCACGCTCATCCCCCCCACCTACACCCCTGTTCTCAACCTGTGGCTGACAATGAAGTGACAATTTAAGGACTTAAAAAACTTATTTAATACCTCAAAAAAGAAAAAAGACCAGTACTGCATCAAAAGTAATCAACACACTGGTCAAACATTGGCCAAATTGTCAAATAATATAAGAAAGAGGCAGAAATGGTGAAAATAGCTGATCTATTTTTTTCACAATATTTTACTATGGAACCGAGTCAAACAAAATGTCTCAACTCCTACAATTCCAAGTGCTTATCAGGGTGGGAGTTCAAATATGATTATTTTTGGGGGTCACGACCTGAAAAGGTTGAGAACCACTGGTGTAGTGGATACAAGACTTCCTCTTCCTCTTTTGTCTGTTTGTTTAATTTAGTCCCTACACTGTCTTTATGAACCCGTTAAAACCGGGAAAGCATCTGTGTTCGTTTTAGATTTTAGCCATTGGCTATTCAAAAATAGCAGATATACAAGCTCACAGTGCATCACTTCAAGCCGCACTGTGAGCTTATACATCTGCTATTTTTTGAAAAGTCTTAGAAAAATCTTGAAAGTGTGCAAACTACTGATTTAGAAGGCATCTGTAGAATTGGCCTCAGGGGCGGCCTTAAGGATCGGGAGGCCCCGTTCATGACAACATACTTTTAATAATTAATAATAATGTTTTTTTTTGTCAGTGTGTATTATCGGACTTCAAAGCATGAACAGCATACACAGCCAAGTAGAAAAATACACAAAAGCAGCTTGATTAAACAATTTGTTTCTTTAGGTATAACTGGAAGGCAGCATAGGCTATACAATGATGCAATCGCAACTCTCAGCGCTGCTAGTGCAGTGAGTGCACACACTGGGAAGTGGGAACAATTACAACCAAACAACACAGGTCAATGTGACATGACAGGTCGAGTACCTGCAGTGATTATTAGCTGCTGCCAACTAGGTAAGTCGATGTACAGGATGAGGCTGAATAATTGACAAGGCTGATTGGAAGGCTGCGATGCAATGCTATAACAATCAGAACTATTGAAGTTATAAGTCTGAGTTATATTAAACAAACTATTGTAGAGCAAAAGAAAAACTAAACTATTTCTTTTCAACTTAAATGTCACGGTTCTTTATCTCAGTTTAAAGGTAGGTCAAACCAAAATCATACAATTGAGCAATCAATCCCTTCAAAACTTAAATTTAATTCAATTCCCTTTCAATTCTCCCCTGCAATGTCCCTTTAAAGGTGCCCCAAAGTCAAAGTATCCCCAAAGTAATCCCGAAAAAGGTAATCCAAGTATCCGAGTATCCCGAACGTTGTAGATCCTCTTTTATTCAATTCGGTAGTCCAAAAAAGTTATGAAACAAAAAGGCAATGCATTGCTTACCGGAAAAAAGAAAGTGTATATGCTGCTCACCCAACCTTTAAGTCGGGAGTGGTCCGCTGGGTCCTTTCGTTCACCAGCTCTGATCGTTTGTTCAGAGCTCAAAGCCTCAGAAAGTGTCCGACCAAACTCTCTCTCCTTCCCTAAACAAACTGTGTGGTTGTTTGTGTTCAGTTCTGATTTGGCTTAGTATTGGCTTTGAAAAGAGGATGTTTGACAATGAATAATAACCACACCAAACCCTCTTCTAACATGCCCAAAATGGAACCCCGGCTCGGTGCCTCACTTCCGGTTATTTTATAGCTTCCTGGCAGTTCACTTCCTGGAACTATTGCTCACATACATTTCCCCCACAGCTCCCCTTGTGATCAAACCTTGTCATTTGTCAACAGAAAATTGATGACCATGGTTCAACTACACAAAACACATTATATTCTACGTACACATTTCAGTGTTAAATATTCAACCATAGTTTAACCAACATATTCCCTTGTTACTCCCCAGTATGTTTCATTTTCTTTCAATACTCATACAAGGACAGGAAATACATTGTTTCACACATTTGATGTGGCAGTGTCACAATGCAATATTACTTCTACTACTACTACCACTACTACTACTACTACTACTACTACTACTACTTTTAAAATGTTTTTTTTGGGGGGGGGGGGGGGCCCTGGAGGCTCGAGGCCCGTTTCAATTGAAACGATTGAAACATATATAAGGCCGCCACTGGCAAATAAACAGGTCTTAATAAATGACTGCTTTGCGTGCAGGGGGAAGATGGGGACAGTGGGAGCAGTAGCAGTAGATGTGGCGGGGAACATAGCGTGTGCCACTTCTACGGGTGGTCTGCTAAACAAGATGGAGGGACGAGTGGGTGATACCGCCTGTATAGGTCAGTACCTCTAAGTTCCTACATATGTATGTCCTAGATATGTCTGTCGTTCTATTCCCTCTGGGGACGCTGTGGGCACTGAGGGGGTGTTCTCTCCTCTGGCGTCATCAGCGCCAATACCCTAGTTGGGGTTGGCGAAAGGGCCTTTCTCTGTGGAGTTTGCATGTTCTCCCCGTGTCCCCTATGGTAGGTACCCTCACAAAAAAACATGTAGTAATCCTGGTCTCTATAATGCCTCCCCCTGGCCAGCCAGGGCGCCTGATGGAGGGGAAAGGAACTGGCTGGAATAACATGTTCCTTCCACACGCTACAGTACGTCCAACCGGGAACCCCCCCCCCCGCCCCTGTCAAGTGAAAACTCCTCATGCATTGAAGGAAGCATGAGGTCAGTCGGTTGCTTTCCCCAGGTTGGCAGAGGGAATGTAGCACCCAGGATTGCATTAGACAATTGACACTGGGTGAAAAGAAATAATGGTTTACAAAAATCGTGGGATAGAAATGTTTTAATCCATGGCTGAAATGTGTTGCAATTCTTGTGAAGCCGACTTAAGAATAGTACGGTACAAAGATACTGTATACTGCAAAAGTGCAGTAAGTTCACTGGCTAGGTTGCATGATTTTATTATCTTGGCTAAAGATGCGAAGGGGTCAAAGAACAGTGATAACATGGAAATACATTTGAGACTCTGACCATTGACCCTCAGGGGTTCGTAGAAGGATTTATGTGTTTGTGTCCGGCAGTGAAGTCTAGAGCGGCACACCACTTATGTCACTGCTGACGTGCACACACACACACACACACACACACACACACCTAAATAGCCTAAATTATGTTAGAGAGATGTTATGTTAGGTTTATGTTAGACCGTTATGGTACAAATGCTTGCTCTTTTGTAAATGTACAGTAAAATGTAAATGGTGCATTTATATAGCGCTTTTATCCAAAGCATCGATTGTGCATTACATACATTACAAACATTCACCCATTCCATACACCGATGGCAGAGGAAACCATGCAAGGCACCAACCTGCACATCGGGAGCAATTAGGGGTTCAGAGTCTTGCTCAAGGACACTTCGACACCAACTCTGGTTGCCCGGGATCGAACTGGGAACCTCACAGTTGCCATCCGGCTGTTCTACCCCTGAGCCACTGCCGCCCCTAGGTGTGCCGCCCCAGCATTTGGCTACATAATCAATACAATATTATTCACAGAGGCTGACACGCCTCACAGTTGTGTCTAGAGTACAGAGCCATGGTTTGTTATTGTTTTGTCCTGAGGTGGCATCAACCATGAGTGGAGTTTGATCTCCAAAACTCCACCATTATCCCTTACTTATTTGTCACTATGAGTAAATGGGTGACTACTGCAGATATATAACAAGTTGATGTAAATGACCAACTTCGTAGATGACCAATAAGGTAACTAGAGGAAAAAGTTGAATACTACTACTCCATTTCAAAACAATGATTTATGATTAAAAAGTAACAAAACATTTTAAGGTATTTTAAATATGATGGATTGTTTCAGGTCTAAATGACACTGATGTCCTTAATGTTCCTATCTATGACGTTCCTGTTTGTAACTGTTGACCCGAGAAACAATAGTACTGTAAACATTAAGGGAAACAGACAGCTAACTACGTAGACTACAGAAAATGGTGTATGTGGTTTTTTTCGACATTGTTTTATGTGTTCGACTGTTTTTATTTGGTTGTGATGTTTAAACGTGATCCAATGAGAGCTGTCATGATACTAATTGTAACATGATACTACTATGTCAATAGTCATAAACTACCACAGCTGTCATGACATGTCCAGATTCAACATGATTATGTCAGTCTTGTAATGGTGGATTCAGGTAAAGTGTTACAAACATGTTTATTCCATAGAGATTAGCTGTAAAACATCTGTGTGGTTGTACACCGTACAGGAGTAGCTCTACTCCCATGTCAATTAAAGTGACAGTATGCCAATGAACAAGGCCAATGTATACAATGGAGATGCACAGGGCTTAATCTCTTGTAGTTTGCTGGAAGACAAAATCAGCCTAGGGTTTCAAGTGTTGTTGACACTGCCACCTAGTGTTGCTGATGTGCAAGCTAACCAAAAGCTATTTAAGAAAAATCAACTGAGATTTACTTGCCTTCTGTATGGAAGCCCTGTTGAATGAAACCCTTGGATCTTCAGCGAGTAAATTAATGTACATTTTGTGGCACGGCTGTTTAACTCCATGAAACAAAGGTCTCAAGGGCACTAAACGGACCCAAACGCTTTCATAGCACCAGTGATACTGTATAGGCTATACAACATTGTCCTTAGAGTAATGCATTCTGTGCCGTGTGTGTGTGTGTGTGTGTGTGTGTGTGTGTGGTAGGGTGTGGGGGTTATGCCGATAACAAGGTGGGAGCAGTGTCTCCTACTGGACATGGAGAAGCCATCATGAAGGTCGTTCTAGCCAGACTTATCCTCTTCTACATGGAGCAAGGTCACTTTTACTTTTACCCTTCCATTCCATTCATGGCGTCACTCTCTGCCCTTCCTTCCAAGCCATTATCATCTCTGCATATATGCACATGACACTAATTCCCTCATCCCTTCCTAATAATGCTAATAATGACACTATATTATGACACCTTTCCTACACGAGACCTAACTATGCTCTAGTCTACTATTTACACTAGAGGCAAAATAAAACCTAAATTAAAATGCTCTACTATTCATACGACAATATAAAACCTAACTCAAAGTGCTTTAGTAGTAACATTAGAGAAAATATAAAACCTGTATTCACCTCTCATCTGCATTCTGCACCCAGGTCATTCTGCGGAGGAGGCCAGTGACTTGGGCCTGGCCTACATGAAGGAAAGGGTGGCCGGTCTGGGTGGGGTGGTGACGGTGGACCCCCAGGGGAACTGGGCAGCCTGCTTCTCCAGCCAACAGATGTCCTGGGCTGCAGCCCAGAAGGACACGCTCTACTACGGCCTGTTCAAAGGGGAACGCTTCACTCAGAGCATCGATGACCTGCACTGAGAAGAAAGTTGATGGAGACGTTTAGAGTGCTGGCCTGCTGGGAAGTTATGGTGTGTGTGTGTGTGTGTGTGTGTGTGTGTGTGTGTGTGTGTGTGTGTGTGTGTGTGTGTGTGTGTGTGTGTGTGTGTGTGTGTGTGTGTGTGTGTGTGTGTGTGTGTGTGTGTGTGTGTGTGTGTGTGTGTGTGTGTGTGTGTGTGTGTGTGTGTGTGTGTGTGTGTGTGTGTGTGTGTGTGTGTGTGCAAGAGAGATATAGAGATAGAGAGATTTTCAGCCTATCTTCTTTGTCCGTCTCTGCGTCCTAGACACACAAATTCATATGATGAGGAACTCGGTTATTTACCACTAGTTCTAGTTTTAGTTCATCCATGTTGTGGTTCCAGTTTATGTTCAAGAACATGTGGCACAAATGTCTTAATTGCGTTTTATTTTCACAATAGTGAGAAAGAGAGAGTGAGCAAGTAAATAGTGTGAGGGAGACAGTGAGAGAAAGATGGAGATAATTGCCTGTGTCTGGGTAGAGACACACAAATGTGTGAAAAGGAACTAAGTGATCTTGTACTGAGACCATCAAATGAACGCCTAGTAAGTTTGCTCTTTAGAACTTGATTGTACCCATGGCATGTAAAGACAAGTAAAGGATGTGTGTAGCAGGGTGTTGTCCATAGATATAAAAAAAACCAATAGATGCCTCATTGGCCGTTTTTCCCACTGAAGTTCATTGGAGCGATGTGTCTCCAGCTCGGAACTTCCTAGCAGCGAAGGGCGGAAGTAAAGCGGAAGTGACTACTGGCCAATCACAGCGTGTCTTTTCTGGGACTTATCAATCCAATCCAAGGGAACTTTATTGGCATGGGGAAACAAACATTGCCAAAAAGCAAGTGCCACTGAGAAAGAGGGAGTCGCGCCTCTGATTGGCCTACCGAACTGTCCCTTCTGTGAGTGGAAGCTTGGCAAGCTTCCGCTCATGCTTCTGCTATGCTTCGCAAGAAATCTCTAGAAAGCTTTGCCCCCTCTCGAGAACAGACGCCCCAGAGCTGAAGGAGGCGTCTACCTTTTTATTTCTATCTATGGTGTTGTCACAGAAACACCCAGAAGATATTAATGGGTGGGATTTCCTCACAGGAGGATAACACATTATGCATTGCCTTTAATTAGGCAAGTAATAATCAGGCTATAGGAACTATTAGGTACTAATTTAGGTCTGTGGCACCAGGTGAATGTTTATATTATAACTACCTGGTGGATAGGAAACTACATTACTGTGAATCTGAAAGCATGAAGCGTTAAAACCACTGACTATGTCATATGAATATGACACACTATGAATATGTCTCCTCTCATTCAACTTCCAAATTTCACTGCTGTAGGGCTACATCTCTCACTATTTTCAATACACATTTTCAATGGATCAATGACATTTTATGTCTAATTCTACTTTTGGTTCTACAATGTATGCATTTAGCAGACTCTTATCGAGAGGGACTCATCCAAGATTTGGTTCTAGTCTATGTTTTAGAACAAACAATGTAAATTTCTTAAATGCATTTTATTTTCACAATCTGTATTTATCGGAAAAATGAGATTTAGCAGAAGTTTACCAGAAATGTCTCTTTTTTTTGTTTTACTTACTAAATCTTCTCTAGGAAATACAGTACCTCTTGATTGTTTAGCTTTGTGTTCAAAACAAAGCCAGTGTTTAAAATGTTGTCAATAGTATAATGCTGATACTGAGCCTTTTAAAAGTAAAATCCTTGAATCCTAAAAAATAAATACTGTCATTGACTATTGTGTGTATTGTGTGCCTCATTTTCCTGCATGTACTACACAAATCAGTGCACTAGATGGAGCTACTTGATTAAACACTGACTGGAACTGATGATTGTCAACTTGAATTGAATCACCAAACAAAATGAGATGGTAGGTAATGTCAGATTGTCATGTACAGTAAGATTAAAGTAGAGGAATATTAATATATACTAATATAACAGACTAACACTTAGCTCAAATAAAACTGGCTACCACTGTAGTCAGTCATTAGCCTAGCTTCACATAAGATTAGGTATGCAATATTAAAGGACATCCTACACGGCTGGTTAAAACAACGAAAATAGATTATGTTCAGTTCCTGAAAATCCAAGACAATTCTCAGTTAACTCTTTACTGTATAGCAGCAGAGGAATTACATTCATAATTCTTGAAATTAACAAACTCTAAACTTTGCTTTTCAGAATCCAGTCAATATGTCAAAGGATTTATCTTCTTATTTCGTATGAAATCAGATTCTATTTTCTATAACGATGGAATGAGAATCAAGAAATGTCTAATAGACTTTTTAAGTAGCCTATACCTTTGATCTCACAGCAATTTAAGCTATTTATTAATTAAGGGTAGAAATTCTAGCCACAAGGGCACTGAGCTGGTTGCTCAGTGCCCTTGTGGCTAGAATTTCTACTCTGTCTTTGGTATGACCCTGTGACGGGTCATGCCACAGTCTCCCACAGACAATAAAATGGGACCCAATGCCTCCCTGCTTGGCACTCAGCATCAAGAGCTGCATTAAGTCCCCGAGTCCCTGAGTGACTTACCATCATGTCCAGGGGGTGTACTTCTACATCATGGATGGGTGAAAGTAACTAAGTATACTTTACTGGAGTATTTCCAATGTTCAATATTTTTAGCCTAGTTTCACTCCACTACTAACCTGACTCCGCCAGATGGGGCAGCAGAGAGTACACTGGGTTCCCAGGGGGGGAACCCAGTGTACTCTCTGCTGCCCCATCTAGCGGAGTCAGGTTACTCCACTACATCTCAGAGGCGAATATTGTACTTTTTACTCACTACAATTATTTGAAAACTTTTGTTACACTTTGTAGATTTTGAATATTATTACAAAACATGCATTAACCACTTCAACCCATTTCAACTTTGGCTATTCTCAAATTATTTCTATATACATTTTTGTATACATTTCATTTGAAAACTTGTGAAATTAGATATTCAGTCAATGAGGGTTCAGGGCTTAGGGCTTGAGGGAGGCAATTGCAGGGATTGGGCCACAGACTGAGGGAGAGAGAGACTGTGACAATCTGCTTTTAAAGAAAAGTTGTCATGATCTTCAAATTGTAGTTTACTGTAAACTATTGGTCCTGATGTGAGATAGCTCCATGTTGCTTTGAGTGTCAACTCTGAAACCTTTGTTGTATTTTGGGTGTAAACAGCATTCTAGAACCCGGAGAGATAATAACCGCATTAACAGGTTTACTGCTTCAGTTTGTGTTGTTCTAAACAAACCATAGGCATAGGCTATATAATCCACCTGTGAGGATCTGCACACAGTGCACACTGCACAGTAAGTTTGTAAGTCTGAGAGTACAAATGTAACCAAATCGCAGTGAAAACAATCAAGCAGGATTGCCACATAGTGATTGGTCTGCTCAATATTTTACCAATCTTTAATTTAAATACATATCAAACCTGCAACTTTATTTTCAAAGTATTGTTCCAGCCAGTTTCATTTTCTTTGCCATGTAAAGACTTTTTCCAGTTCAACAGTGATGTGCACCACTTCAATACGAGAGGCAAACCATTTACATCTCCCAAAGTTCCGTACTGGTCTGTGTCAGTTCTCCATCAGATACAGGGGGGCCCAGCTATGGAACACCTATACAGCAATCTCATCAAATTCTACTTCATTAAATAATTTCAAACATAAGTTTAGGACCCACTTAATTGACCAGATTACTTAATTATATTTCTTTGTATCATCTCTTCTTTTCTCTAATCATGTAGATAACCTATAATTCTAATCATGTTCTTGTTGTTTTTTTGTTTTGTTGTTGTGTTCTTGTTATACTGCAATTATGTCTTCTGGATATTCCATATCTCTCCATGTTTCATTGTGATTTACATTACAGGTAGAGGCCTCGTATAAGCCCTTGGGCTTTTTTGCCTCAGCCTAGCACTTTACCCTTCTTACATTTATATGCTCACTGTGTTGTTTTTTTATACTGTGCTGAATAAATAAATACAAAATACAAAGTCCTTAATTCTCGCTCTATTTGAAAATAGCTGCTCTATGTCAAGGTCACAAGCACAATGCATTAAGAGCTTGTAGATCTCCTTTTTACAAATGTTTAAAACTTGTGAAAAAACTGGTGTGACAATCTGCACAATGCTACTTTCACTTTTGGTAGGTCTACTTTCAATGTTTCTGCCAATAGTTTTGTGCTTTTAGCCTACATTTGGAATGCAAGGACCTTTACTTGTAGGCCTATTGTAGCTCTGGTCCATAGCCCTAATGCCCTTGCTTTAAGGCTCTGCCCTTGCATTAAGGCTCTGCCACTCTTTGCTGCCTGCGCTCGCATGAAATGCAGACCAGCCTCTCCTACAAAGGCGGCTTGTGTTATTAGAAAGCCTACTTTCCATATCAGTGGATGCACTCTGAGCCCCCACCACATGTATAAAATGCACTTTTTGGCCAGAAAGGGATTTCTGAATAAAATACTTTGTTACTCCACTGCGCCCTCTACTGATATTGCCAAGAGCAAGATAAAATCTCATAGACAAGATTTTTCCTTCCAGTGGGAAAAAAAACCCTTTCTGCCCAAAAAGTGCATTTTATATGTGTGGTGGGCCTTTGTATTGGTGAGTAGGTAAAACGTTCTTTATATTTCCGCAACAGAGGAGAGATGAAAGGCTGGTCTGCATTTCATACAAGGGCAGGAAGACAACAGTCCCATAGCTCTAATGAAGGCAGCTAGGCCTATTGTACAATATTTATATATTGTGGTACCTTTTTTTCTTTTTTTAATTAAATTTTATATGTTAAAAAACGGAATAAATGCTACATCTTCAACTGGATCCTGGTCCATTTCAAATTGAGCATTTGGTTATTTTATTATTATAATGCATTATACAAACACTGGGATCGAGTTAACTGAATGCATGTCAGTGAAGGAAGGTGAGATGGGCTCTTGCCTGCGCAGTGCTGTGCACACAGCTTGGTTATTGGCCAGCTAGCCCAGCTCTGCTCTTGCAGGAAAAGGGGCCGGACTCCTGTCCGGTTCGTTTCGACAGTAGGCTACAAAGCCTCCTGGCTTGACAGGACCACTTCAGCTGTGACAGCTAGGAGAGAGACAACACAGACAAGAGACCCGAGTGAAAGGACGAAAGAACTTTTTGTGCTCGGACCGTCGGACGGTCGGGAGGGGAGAAACTCGTTTTCATCACCGATTTTACACCGGACTTGTTAAAGAACTTTTCTTTTTTTCTTTTTTAAGTGAAGTGCATCGGGTTTTTGGGAGCATCGAAATGGTTTTCCGACACCTCACACCCGAACTGTAAGATAATGGGCTATACAACTTGAGAAAAAGCCTCCTGTATGATGACTCCAATGTCAAATTACAATAGGACATTGTGCGCGCGCGCGTGTGCGTGCGCGTGGCTTGGCTAAGGTGATAAATTGTGCTAAATGGTAGGCTATTTCTAGTTCTCTGCTTTCAGATACTATGTGGCTGTCTGGCTGATGTCCTGGCCACCCGTTTAATAGGCCTGCCCTGTGGCTTCGGAAGTAGCCTAATTTACAGTATGACACTAAATCATGGTTTACACATAGGCAACACGCTCTCATGTGTCAGATTAGATTTAAATTAGGCTACAATGAAAAACTACAAATATTGAATATTTTACACAGAGCGTGAGCGTCTTTAAATAATAGGCTAGTCCATAATAATGAGAATTAATAAAAACGATAATAATATATGCTAATAATCCTGTACACTTTATATTCTGTGTGGATTCCTATAGGCCTACCACAAGAATAGGCGTAGCCTATAGGCTATACAACTCAAACTTTTTAAAAAGGTTTCCTTTCAATTGATTCAACAGATTCAAATAGGCAATCTGTAAAGAGATTCTGAATGCATACTGTACCTTCTCATTTGGGCCTATTCATGTGCGCCCTGTGCTCGGCCTCGGAGAGAGAAGCCGCCTTCGGGGTGCATAGCAGCCTTTCCCCTGGGACGGCTCGATTCCGTTCCCAGGGAAAAATGGAACTGATGAGGACAGAGAAAAGCTATTCATAGCGAGAGGGACAGAGAGGAAAGCCACGCTTTCATCCTGACAGGACCAGTCTATGAATAGAAACGGATACTTGTGACCGGCCGTCTGAGCGCTCTAGAAGAGCATCATAAGAATTGAATTGTGAATGCATGGTTGTTTTTAGAACAAGGAGTTTTCCAGGGAAATAATCTCTCTGTGCACTGTGCTTGCATGAGTGTGCATGTGTGTGACTTTGTGTGTGTGTGCGTGTGCGACTGTGCGTGCGTGTGTGTGTGTGTGTCAGAACTGGTTTGTTTGCGTCTACCACGGCCCCTGTGGCTTTGTGTTTGAGGAGGGGTCTCCGGCCACTCCGTTCCCATGGAGATGAGAAGAGCCACTTCCTGAGTCTTCAGTGTGTCTCACAACTCTGCAGGGAAGGGAGACAGACAGCTGGAGAGAGAGAGAGAGAGAGAGAGAGAGAGAGAGAGAGAGAGAGAGAGAGAGAGAGAGAGAGAGAGAGAGAGAGAGAGAGAGAGAGAGAGAGAGAGAGAGAGAGAGAGAGAGAGAGAGGTTGTGGTGGGGTGCTAGACAACTAGGCTAGACATTATTGAGACTTCTGTGCAAACATAGAACTGACCAGGGCCAGTGTGTGTGCTGTAGGCCTGTATAGTTTTGACATACTGCAGGTTTGACACCGTCTGACTTGAAGGGCCATAAATACCGGTACCTTGTGAATGTAGCCTCACTCTCTTTTTCTGTTTCTCTTAGTGGCTCTTCGCTAGTCTCTCTGTCTCTTACTTGCGCTGTGATTCAGTGTCTTTCTTAAATGCAGAATGTCATGAGGTGTTATCATTAACCATCTCCAGTGAGGTTAAGGCCAGAGCATGAACTTTTTTTGTCGTTCTAGACTCACAGAGAGAGTGGGAAAATAGCATCACAGAAAAAGCTGTTTTCAGTTGCATCACTGTACTTATCAGTGATGTAACTGAAAACAGCCTTTTCTGCTATGCCATTTTCCCATTCAGCAAATCTGTCAGAATCTACATAGAATGACACAAAAGTTCACCCTTTGTCTCGGCCCTGCATGGCCTTGACCTCCCTGGAGATGGCTAATATTGTACAAGGATAAACTGTGATCTGATTTTTGTGTCACTATCATGTAGCGCTGCCACAGGCGTGACAAAATGACCCTCATACAAGTGTGCTTTACTTGCTAACTTTATTTCCTGTGATGTTTGGGGCCTGTGGCCATCTGGAGGAACATTAACTTGTCATTTGTCCTGTAGGAGTGAAACCGCGTTAATGATCGGTGTTCCGGTGTTCCGGACCACCGCGCCTGTTAGCGCTCTGGACCGTGATCGGAATACCACCGTACTATTACCTCCACAAGGTCAGCTGCCAAGAGAGGAATGGGGGAAGGAGGAGGGATGGAAAGAGAGAGGCAAGAGAAAGAAAGAAAGAAAGAAAGAAAGAAAGAAAGAACAAGAGAGAAAACAGAGTTGGTGAGAGAGAGAGAGAGAGAGAGAGAGAGAAGAGCAGAGCAGAGCTGCGGAAGGGGGAGGGATTTAAGGACAGGGTGGGGTTTGTCTTATCAGATAAAGAATGGAAAGTTTTATAACTACACACACAAAAGGTACACAACAACACAACCGCGCGAGCACACACACACACACACACACACACACACACACACACACACACACACACACACACACACACACACACACACAGAGTATGGCCTCCCTCACACACAAGTGGAGGTCACAGCCATTGGTAAATGTCAAACATGAAGGTTTAAAGGAAACATGAATTATACTGTGAAGGACAATCAGGGACTGCAGTGTTGTGCACGTCACTGCATGTCACACTGAAAGCGGCGTCAGTTGTAGCAGGGGAAAGGAGAAGGCTATACAGAGGTGTCCATTTGTACCGTGCGTGCTGTGTGTGTGTGTGTACCAGAATGTACAGAGTTGAGTTTGTTCACCAGTATGATACTGAAAGGAATGCTTTGATATTACTTTCCCTGGATCTAAGCCAGATTGTGTGTGTGTGTGTGTGTGTGTGTGTGTGTGTGTGTGTGTGTGTGTGTGTGTGTGTGTGTGTGTGTGTGTGTGTGTGTGTGTGTGTGTGTGTGTGTGTGTGTGTGTGTGTGTGTGTGTGTGTGTGTGTGTGTGTGTGTGTGTGTGTGTGTGTGTGAGCGAGCGATTGTGCGTGCATGAGTGCACACCCGATGATGTTTGCATATTTGTGTCTGTGCATGCGCTGAACTTCAGATCAGATCAGATCAGATTGATTCTAGGATACTCTCCATCTGTGCACACTGGGCAAGACCTATGCTGTAGACTCTACAGTGTAGAGTCTACAGTGTAGAGTCTACAGAGTACTAAGTGTATCACTTTTGGGGGGCGGAAGTTGCAGGATTTTAGCGGCTAGGAAATTACGTGGGCGATTTACAAATCTGTTATTATATACACTTGTTTCATTCTCCGTGAATGAAACAAGTGTTGTGATGATTGGTCGAAAAAATAGTGTATCTGGGGGAAATACATCTGACGGATGTTCCGGCCGGACACTTCTGCCGATTCTCTAGGTTGTGACCAGGCTTTTCTCTTCGTAGATGAGTAAGACTGAGACCAAGGCTGTGTTTTAGCAGCTTGTCAGTTCTTGGCTATTATAGCAATGTTTCATGAATGGCTTTGTGATTGAAGTGACATCACCCTGGAGAGGTTATTAACACTCTTATCTCCCAGCGTCATTTGGAACCATTAATCAGTACGCCCAGCGATTTGCAGCTTCAGAGCCCATTTCAAGGTGACACGAGTCACACGACGCCATCTTGGTTGTGCTAGGATATAATAGCATGTAGCCAAAAGACCCCCGATCGACAGCCACCGGAGGTATGATTACTTCTAACGCGACAAGCGACGGGACTGCGATGGGCCGTCAAAAACATAATCTTTTGTTAGAATTGGAATCATTAATTTGGATTACGAGTTATTCACGTTTTAAGATTTTGAATCCCATCCATTAAAATAGAGCTGGACCACTTTGGATGACGGACTAGCCGGAAATGACATAGAATGTTGGACGCTCCCAGCCTGTAGACTGAATGTTGGACGCTCCCAGCCTGTAGACTGAATGTTGGACGCTCCCAGCCTGTAGACTGAATGTTGGACGCTCCCAGCCTGTAGACTGGTGCGCTCTGTTATGAAATGAGTAATGTTACGTCTTTTGATTAATCTCCGTCCGGGGCGATGAGCGTAAATATTTAATAGGGCGGAGACCTCCCTCCGTCTAGGGCGACAAGAGTGTTAATAACCTGCCCAGTGTTTCACAAACAGTGGGTCGGAACCCATTTTTGGATCGTGGTCCTATTTTTAAGGTTCACAAGTAATTATTGCCATTTTCTCCAGTTTCCTTCCATTTCATTTTGTCGAAGTTTGAGAATTTTAAAACCAATGGGTTAACATGCATGACTGCATCAGCTGGGCCCCCATTGTGAAGCTACAGGTGAATGAATGACTCCGTTCTGTATATCACCATTCACCGCTTAAGTTTTTTTTGTACTTGGAGTGTTGACTTTGGCATTAGAGCATAGAGGTACATTACATATCACTGGCCTTCGCCCAAACTCCTTCATTCAACCTTAATGGTCTGTAAACTGGTAAACTGCTGTGTGCGGGCGTGGTATTGATGGTATTGGTAAACTGGTGCGTGCGTGTGTGAATGTATGGTATTGATGGTATTGGTAAACTGGTGCGTGCATGTGTGAATGTATGGTATTGATGGTATTGGTAAACTGGTGCGTGTGTGTGTGAATGTACAGTATGGTATTGATGGTATTGGTAAACGGTGCGTGTGTGAATGTATGGTATTGACGGTATTGGACATGTGTGTCTTGGGTAGATAATGCACAAATCTCTGCTGTCCGGAGGAAACCTCATAACTCCAAAATGTTTTTTCAGGAAATGAAAAATATAAATTTTTAAGGAAATGAATAAAACCATATATTTTTTAAACGATGCAATACTGCCTCAAAGTTGGTGTTGTGACTTTAGATATTGTCAATTACTTGCATAAGGAGAGAGGTGGTGGAGGTAGCTGTTTTAGCAGACAGTTTGAGGGTCCAATGGAGTTAAGAGGTTTTGTCCAATGCGTTTTTTACTACTTTCCATTGGTTCAATATTTTCGAAACAACACACACAGAAGTAAAGGGTTTTCAATAGCACTGATTTATGGGAAAAAAATCTAAATCCACAAATGGAGTTATGAGGTTTCCTCCGGACAGCAACGAAATTCCAAAATTGCAAGCGAAGCAAACAATTGCATACATTATTAAGATTAACTACACATTTCTACTAAGTGTTAATTTAACCCAGAGAGTGTACAAATAGAACCAAATGGACCCGAGGGTCCATGTGTACACCGTTTTACTGTGACTGTATATGAACTGGTACACCCTGCTGTGAGCTCAAGGGCTAAAAGTCAGAGCTTCCACATCTCGCCACTTTTCTCCTTCCTCCTCCCCTTTTCCTGCCCCATTTCCTCCTTGCCTCTCTCTCTCTCTCTCTCTCTCTCCTCTCTCTCTCTCTCTCTCTCTCTCTCTCTCTCTCTCTCTCTCTCTCTCTCTCTCTCTCTCTCTCTCTCTCTCTCTCTCTCTCTCTCTCTCTCTCTCTCTCTCTCTCTCTCTCTCTCTCTCCCTCCCTCCTCGCTGTGTGAGCTGGTTGCCAAGTGCTAAGAATGTGGGGAATGCAGGATTGCAGAGTTCTGATAAAGTTTGCCTTGTTCCCCCAGTGACCTGGGAGAGAGAGAACACAAGAGCAGGACCCACAAGACTGCATGCGCCGTGTAGTTGACCACACACACACCCGTGCGCACGCACGCACACACAAACACCCTTTCAGCCAGGCGCATTGGTGTACAGATCCACACAGATAGTGTGTATGTGTACACAAATGCATGCACGTAATGTGCATTGTGCAGTAGGCCTATGCATTTGGAACAAGTCGGTCCACACACACACACACACACACAAAAATTGGACCTCACTAGTAGAAAAAAAAGTAAACACACACAAAAACATACACAACTCAATCAGCTAACACACAAAGGCATGCAATCCGAGTTAAGGAACACACAGGAAGGCAGACAACTGGCATTCCAGTAGCATTAGCCTAGTTCTGCATTGTCCCACAATCCATTAGCTGTACGGATAATAGCCTCTCAACACTGAAGAATAGGCAGACAATGCGGGGCCAAACATCAAGGGGTCCCATGGTCCTCAAGGATTATGTCTATGTCTATAATTACATACCATATCCCTTTTATATATACTAGACCGGTGCCTGGCTGTAGAGCACTGAGTGGTTAACAATGGAAGTTGGAGATCCATGCCCCATCTGGCTATGCAATACCTGTTGTACCCGTGTCAGAGTACCCGTTCCACCCATCTGTCTGTATCCCTTTTATGCCCATATGTGGAGACTCCCTGTGGGGGTGTGGGATGCGTGTGTCGAATTTGAAGTTGGTGGGGCGAACGGTTCTCGAGTTACGTGCATTATAGCCGTACACACAGACAGAGACATGGTGCATTTATACATACTAGAGAGGTGCCCGTGGGGCCTCTACGGCGGTGCCCATTGGGAATGATGCAAGTTGAAAATGAATGCCCCACCCAGATATTATGTTTATGTCTGTGTCCCTTTTATGCCTGACATCAGAATGTCAGATTTCTTTATGTGTCTCTCTGTGTCCCTATATTCCTATATATGGAGTTCTGTGTCAGCCATGGCCAAATACGGAGTGTTGTGAGGTCAGAACAGGCCAGCTCCATATATGGACCGATAAAGAACACCCTCTCGTGTAATATTGCTTAAGTAAGACGCCCTGAGGGCGAGAAGCGACCGAGATTGCGTGCACGCATCCGTCTAGGTGACTGCTGGGCGAGAACTGGCGCTTTGGCATGGGGGGTCAGATATGAATGAATTCTGTACTGGCGACATATGGAGCGTGTCTTGAGTGTACAGGGTTTGATGAGGTCAGATCAACATATGGAATGTCAGAACAGGAAGGTCGGGTGGGGTAGGATCACCATATGGAATGTCAGAACAGGTCAGCTCCATATATGGAGATCTAAGGAGACAGAGTAGGAGAGACATACAGTACAGAAAGCTGAGAGTTGGGCGTGAGTCCACCATATTAGCATCACTGGACACTGGTACTGTATATACAGTTAATCATTTTTGCAGTTATATAAAGTTTGTTACATATTTGTCTGTGTCGAGTCATTGTGAGAATCTGTTTACATTAGATAATAAATATTTTGAGGACATTGAGGTTGTTTTGTAGGCTGAACCAGAGCTGAATGGTTGTTCCCAAACTGTTCAAGTCATCAGATAGATTTACCCGGGACCCAAACTAATAAATAGCAGATCTACAAGCGCTTTGCGATGCGTTGTGAGCTTGTAGATCACCTATTTTCACTACTTCTTAAACATTTGTTTACTATATGGAATTTCTTAGAGTTTTCTTTTTTCTTCTTCATGAAATTACTGGAATTTCTGGATTTTGTTTTCAATTCATGAAAATGTGTGTGTGTGTGTGTGTGTGTGCACGCGCACGAGCAAGAGAGAGACAGGAAGTGATAGTTTGGGTTGGGGAGGCAGGGGTCAAAAAGGCCACAGTGGGAGTCCTCTACACACATTTGTGTGTGAAGAAGTAATTAGTGTGTGTGTGTGTGTGTGTGTGTGTGTGTGTGTGTCATGTTTCTGTTCACGTGCACAAAGGTATTTGGTTGTGGGAGAGTGTGTGATGGCTAAACAGAAAAAGAGAGTTGTGTTTACATGGTAAATACGTGTGTGTGTGTGCGCGTGTAGTGGGGGCTGTGGTTGTGGAATGTCACATGCTGACAGAATGCTTACTGGACAACAAAGCAAGTCAAAGAAAAACACACTGGGAACCATTAAGCATGTTGGTCACCATACCGGCCACCATACCGGCCCAGTGAGCCCATCCAGGGAAGCCAAGAGTGGGAGAGTGAATGCAAAATGTGCTACAGTATGTACAGCAGTGTTTTAAAGTGGGGTCTGGGGGTCCCCAGCTAAATTAGTAAACATATCAAAATCAGTTTACCCACTTTAACCCCATTCATATAGCAGACGTATAAGCCTGTGTGTGTCTGTCTGTCTGTCTGTCTGTCTGTGTGTGTGTGTGTGTGTGTGTGTTAAAAATACACATACCAGTCTTTTCTCTCTCTCTCTCTCCCCCCCCCCCCCCCCCCAGGTCAGTTGGCAGTCAGGGCTACTGTAAACATCCTTGACTGGAAGCTGATGCCAGTTCCTAGGGCTTTCAGTCGGATGTTTGCAGCAGCCGACTGCTGGTACCATCGCCACGCCACGCTGCTCCTCCTAACCCACAATGCCTTACCATACGGACTGACCTGGAGTCTGAAACAGACCGCTGAACAAACAAGAGAAAACCCTTTCTAGGAATCTTTTTTTCAAGGTTCAAACTATTCCGCTCAACTCCTCCTCCAGTCCAAAGTAACTGCATCCGCAGTTCAAGCAAAATAAAAGTGAGACCATTGTTTCATAATGTGTAGTCCAGAATTAAATTGGCTAGAGGGGAAGAGGCATAAAGGAGAGGGGAGGAAGAGGAGCAGTAAAGCGGATGAGAGGAAAGTAAGAAGGATGGAGATCGTGATCAGGTTCAAGGTTTCTTCATTGTTACATCTTATGAAATGGTACAAAAGACTACAATTATTGTAGCAGCTGTGCTAACAAACGACAACAGCCATGAGGAAATCAAAATGGAATAATGAAAGAATGGCAGCAGTAACGTATCCATACAGGTCATCTGGTTTCTAGTTAAATGAAAGAGGACTTCATCCCCCTGTGAGAGAGAGAGAGAGATAGTAATGAAGAGAAGGGAGAACAGAAGAAAAGATGGGAAGTGAAGGAGAGCGACTGAGGACAGGACAGGAGAGAAGGAGAGTCCGCTCAGTGTTGGTTCTGTTCAGATCTGAGGATGTGGGCGGAACCAAATGTAGAGGTAAGGAAGGAACTAGTTTAATATTACACACACCCACTAAACACACAGCCTACACAACAAACAGTACAGTACACACTACACACATTAAAATGCACGCACCCTCACTCTCTTTCCATCTCTCTCAAACACAAAGGGACTAAGAAAACAGGATCCATTGAGGCTGTCAATGTTAGTAATCATAATAAATGCACTGAACACTAAGACTTATGACATATTAAATCCATGTTAAAGTGGCAGCATAACACATTTTCTATTGGGAAATATAAAGAACTTTTGTAAGAAAATTCCAGCACCACATAGACAGTGTTTATACACTTAAATTATGCATCCTAAAACCAGGGACTCTGTCCATGTTGATTTTCATCTCTTTCATCATAGTCATATACATACCGTACATATTTGGTTCACATAAACGCAACCTAAATAAACCATGTCTGAGCACACTAAGCTTAAGGGGATAAACTTTGACCTCTGAGTCCCAGGAAGTGTAAACATCCTACACTCTCGGCGTCCGCCCCCTGGTGGCTGGGAGTGGGACTGTTTGCGCTGCCTGGCTTGGAAAACTCATCTGAAAATCGAAATTGTATTTCAGTATTTCAGAGAACTCACATTACTGTACTTTGTGGTTGAATCACTATAAAAAAAAAATATGTACAGAGGTTGGGGTGGCGGCATTGGCTCAGAGCGTCCGCTGGTGAATTGGAAGGTTCCTGGTTTGATCCCCCTTTGGGTTAATGTCAAAATGCAAAACAATGACCCCTGATTGCTCCCACGAGGAGCTGATTGATGCCTTGCATCACTCCGCCGTCAGTGTGAGAATGTAATGTACATTGTAAAGAGCTGTATAAATGCACCATTTACCAGTTTTTTGTGTTATAGTTAAATGTGTTGGTGGTTCCAAGATAAGAGATGCAAAAACAAGTGGTCTAACAAAGTAATCACCAGTATCAAAAACAAACCATATTATAACCACTGCTACACAGTAAAATCCTCACCTTTGTACACTCTTACGAATGGTTAAATTAAGTCTGATGACTTTACTGTATATAGTACCACTACTTCTGCTTTTAACTAAGAGCTTGAGTTTATAATCTGTCATTAGTTCTGATTTAGTGAAGGGTTTGTGTACTTATCCCGGCGTCACTGGGAGTGGAAATGGCCCCAGAATGCTGCGGGACACAGGCGGAGGAGAATGCTCCTGGCCTGTAACAGGATATAGGGAGCGGCTTGTTCCTATTGGCCAGTTTGTCTAACCCAACAACCTCGGTCATGGCTTTCCCACTGGGCCAAGAGGGAAGGACCACCCGTCTGATAATACACAGACATTTGTACTTGGAACCACACACCTTAAATATGCACATTGCAAGGCGCGCGCGCGCACACACACACACACACACACACGCGCGCGTGCACACACACACGCGCACAACAGAATCAGTTCATGGAATGGACAAACAGGAAGTTAGGATAAAATGATAACATTAACTCATCTTGGAAGGCTTTGCTCTGAACCAACTTAGTAACGGAAGTGTGTGGGGCGTGTGTGTGTGTGCTGTTCAAGGATCAGAGTCCTAGGCCCTAGAATAAAGATACCAAGCACAGGACAGTGATATGAATCACATAAAAATTCAAATAGAAGTGTCTTGAAAACTTTTGTCAGTTGAAAATACATCATTTTAGTCAAGGGAAACAGTGAGCATATACTGTATGTGTACATAATGTTGCTATGGATGGTATTCACCATATTCACACGGTGGCCATTTTGCTATTAAGTTAATGAAATAATGCCATTTCTTCACCACCTGCAAATATGACGCGAGAGCAAAATGGCTGCTGTGTCAATTGGAAGAGTTTGTGGTATGCCCTGCATGCTTACATGACTGAATTCCCACAAGCAACAGGAGAGGGAATTCCATTTATTTGTCGGCTGTCAGCGCCAGAACAGTTGTTATGTAAGAATGTTCTAAACAAGCTGACTGACCTAATGCTTCAACCTCCTCAGTCTGTGGTGTGTGTGTGCATATAGTTTTGGCATGTTAAGTGGCAGCAGGAGGAAAGACGCACAGAGGAAGCAGCACAATCTGAGGGCATTGTGTGAGTGCTTTGTGAACTATAAATGTGTGTATACAATGAAGGCAATATATGTACATATACTATGTGTTTGAGAATGTGTGTGTGTGTGTGCCGTGTACACGACACGTCAGTAACTATCTTACTGCTGGGAAGTGGAATTTAAAACAAAGTTTATTCCATAAAAGCCATGTGTTACATTGTTGTTTGGATGTCAATTAAAAAACATTTGGACTTTCATGTGCATTTATTTTATTTCTTTTCTGGACTCGCATAGCTCTCATTCTGCATGTTCTAAGGGTTTATGTGCCTGCATGTGCATGCACGGGAATGTAACAGATACGCACTGTTCATGGAGCGGCTGCTGTGACTGCATCCATCATATAATAGCATGCCATGACGTCACCCACCCCCAAATACATTTAAACCATGGTTTGAATGTTTGTTCAAAAGTTCCACCAAAGGTTAAAACCCTGATAAATGGCTTCAGGACAAGCCCTATCCCGTATCTTAAAGTGGGCTCAAATGCATGCATTTGACAGATGAATGCATGCATAGATGTTACAGTAATTACCCTATTACCCATGTCCAATTACAGATGCCTGTTAAGCTCAAAACCGACACCCATTGCAGTGATTGGCTGAGGCACGCAGAGGGAGCACTGGTTTTGGTTCTCTCGATGTCCTGCGTATGTGGAAGAAATTCCATGTGTAAACCATTCCATCCATTCCACCATTGGCAGCTCGCTCTCAGCTCTGGAGCGCCTCACAAGCTTCAAGGCCTCACTGTTGCCGTACCTGCCTTGTCTGAAAGGGATTAAAACCACTATTCATGTGTTGTCTTTACCCGTTTGTCAAAATGATGTAGTACAGGACAACTTTACAAATTTTCAACCGATGTCCATGTAATGGGTTCAAGTTCTAATTGTAAGACCGTGCCATTTCTGTCTAATTGCTCTGTCTCTCAGAGGAAGGCAAGTTATTCTTCCCATTATAGGAAGATGAGGTTGAAAATGGGTGAAGTGATCCTTCACTTCTATTTAGGCTCTCAGAGAGGGCAGGCGTTTACAGAGCAGTCTCTGTGTGATGTCTTATTGTGGTGGCTTCCCCTGGGAGTCGATATGGTTCTATAACAACATGATTGGCCAGAAGATCCTGTCCGTTATAGGCCTCGCTGGATGTTCTTCTCAGTTCCCACAGTACTTCCATTTGAAATTCTATATGAAATAATAAGTCTGTTGTTTTTCTGTTGACCTAGTAATGTAGCATGAAAACAATTTCCGAGAACTTCTCGTTCTCTTAAGTACAACTTTTAACTTTGTTTTACTTTTATACATAGTCTGAAGGTGAATAGTATCTGTTAAATTAATGATTTTCAGTTATAAATAAAGCCTTTTCAGTTATAAATAAAGTCTTAGTTTCTCATCTGTTCCGCTTCCGCAAGACAAGTAAGAGGTTAACAGAAAGTTAAGAAAGAAAATGAGAACAAATCTTGAGAACGGTCTTTATGGAATTCATTCATACATACATTTGCTTTCTTCAAAGTTGGGGAAAAAAGTATTATGACTGGGAACCACTGAAAAAGGTAGAAATGACTGCTATGGTTTGAAATGTTGAACCAAATGTCCAATATTATATTTATCTTTCAAACACTAGAGGGCGTGTTCCCTCAAATACCGTAATAAAACAGTTCCTGGAAACCTTGTTAAATGACACTGGATATTGTGAACAAAATGATATTTCCACAAAATTCCTCTAAGGAATGGGGTAAAGAATGCAATAGTACATTCAATGCATTGGTATGCAATATGTTCAGTGACTAAAATAAAGACAAGGCCCTGCCTCATCAATCATGAACACACAGGAAACAGTGTGCAAATTATGTAATGGCCACTAGATGACGGCATAGCATCACAATATCTGGATCTGTAACTCTTGCAGGAAGGTTCATCAGATCAGATAAGAAAAGCTTATATTGATCCCATAGGGAAATTCAGGTATCCTAGCAGCAACAGTACTAAGAATGTGACAAAGGTAAATTAAGTAAGAGTCAAGAAGCAAGACAAGAACAAATAGAAGCTGTTAAAATATCTTCCATATATAACTGTTCTTACAGTAGCCTATGTGTAATATATAGATTATTCAGACGTTCAATGACTTCAATTAACTGATCATTGAAGCCCTTTATTGTCCTAACTCTTTTTACAGCTCTGATTTGTGCCTGCTAGGCTGCTACATGTGAGTATAGTTAGGGTGTGCCTGTGTGCTTGTGTGAATATCCTGGGCTCAAGAGCTCAAAACTTTTAATCATTGGAATCACTTTGAAATCCTGGCTGTGATCATAGATTCTCAGCAAACATGTCAAAAATAAATAGAAGTTTGATTAATCAGATAGGGATTAAATATTTTGAACTCTAGGCCCCCGGCCCCCGGGGAATGTACATTCTCGCTTCCTGTCTACCTTTCTCTCAGTCTCCTTGCAGCAGGTTTTTCGGTCAGGATGGAACTGGACACAGAGTTCTCTACTGAACTTCCTCTTTCTCGTCACTACATCAGGAAAGCAGAAGTGGCCTCTGTCACAGCTGTTCTTTCTGCCGCAATCACAGAAACCTGGGAGTTGCCCCGAAACCAAATCATGTAAACAGTTTCGGCCTGGCAGCAAAATTGACAATATGTTCCAGGCCCACAACACGCACACACAAACACACACCTCGTCATCACATGTGTATAATGATAAAATTGATGAGAGCAGAAGTTCATCTGAGTTGTGCCTCACACAACAACGTTGCTGAGGGTTACTGAGTGATCAGTCAATAATACCCCACTGTAAAAGTTGTTCTCTGTCAGGCAATGCATACAAAATGAATACCAAAGTATACTGTATACAGTACATACAAATCCGAACAAATGAAATATACAGTGCAAAAAAAAGTTAAACTAATTGATTAAATCGATTAACAAACAGCAAAACTAGAATATCTAGCCTACAAGCTTAGCGTTGTGAGGATGTTGATTTTTACACAATGCCGTTGCAGACTATAAATTTAGTCGTGCTCAAAAACTGAGGGGGTAGATTTAGTTTTTCTGATACTGGCGAAGGCCTGCGCGCCGAAACGCGTTTGTCTGGTATGACTGCTGCTGCGGATTCTTTACATTATTAAATAAGACTCTTACTACAACTGAGAGTGCGGATTTTATTCTCTTTCTAGATGTAGTTTCCCCAGACAAGACCTGGCCACAACAGCTCTGCCAATTGAACCTAGCTCTGTTGGCATGGTGGATTGTGCGTCAGGCTGCCAAGTGGGAGAACGGGGTTCGATCCCAGCTCAGTGTGAATCACTACATTAGCATTAGAGAGGAATGGGCTTGGGCCTCAGTTGAATATTAACCTTGGTTCAGGGGTCAAGTAAGTACGGTTAGGCTTGAACACTAACAGCCCTGAGAAGTAGCCTAGATGCATGGTACACAGAGGCTTGAAAGCAAATAAAATTCATAGAAAAGAATTAGACCATTAATGGTTGATGCCAGATGGTGTCATTTGCATAATTAATGTGTAGCTAATGAAATACTAATCTATATTTAGCATATTGCTATTTGTCTGGCTCTCAGTTTACTTTCATCCTATCAATAAAGGCAGAAAACGCCAAAAAAAATATCGTAACCCTCGAACTACCGTTGACGGATTTGACGGATTTAATCAATTAATCCAAACCTATAATTGACGGAATTGTTTTATTCCCTATAATCGGGGGCTTAATGTAGCAACTTTTGGCTAGTTTGGCTAACGGCCGATCGCCGATGTAATCTACCTAAAACCGCGCACGCACGTCTTTATGTGCATATCTGCGTAAAATGCGATATTTTGGGCTTGATCAGAGCTTAATTTGACTTAGATATAAAAATAAACGATGATCGCTTAGCATCCCGGACAGATGACTGTGTAACACAGTGCAGAAAGATAGCGGATGTTGATGTTCCGTTTAACCGGAAATGACGACCACAGTTTCGCTCTATTCGGTCAAAATCAGCATAATGGTGAAGTTACCGCCACCATCAGGACCGAGTGTCTACTCTATACTATATGATCGCCCCGTGAAAATGAGATATAGTGTGTATATCATAGATTGAATAGAGATGGCAGAAGGCACTGAAAAGCTGCTATTGGGGTGGCAGTCCAAGGGGTTAAAACAAAAATGGGACACAGGAAAACAAGGTCATATGACCTTGGTCTACTTGATAGTGTGGCCTCTAGAGTAGACAATACCGTACACATCCCAATTCCTACATTTCAACCACCCTATTCTTAGTAAAACAGAGCTGAGTTGCAACTGTACTCGAGATGCTTTTTCTGTCCGTCTTTTTTCCGTTCAAATATCTTCTGTCAAAAATAGCCGATCTTGCGACATGATGTGAGCTTGTAGATCGGCTATTTTTGGCAAATGTTCCCCCCTAAATACTGGATGCTGGGGTTCAAATTCATAATTACTGGAGCACATTTCTACTCACGTAGCGAAAGTCAATTTGGAGGGGTCGTGTTTTTTTTTCTTCAATTGAAGGAATGTGACTGACTGAGATACATTGGAATGATGTTAGCTAAAACATTGTATGAGATAATTAAGGCATGGTTAATGAATGTGTAAACTGCCCACATTTCATAGATTTTTTTTATTTATAAATAACCTGTGGTGGCTGACCTTTCATGGAGTCTAAAGAGGTGAGATATAAAAAGTTGCAAACGTTCTCGTGAACTTCGTGAAGTGAAAAAGCCGCTTTAATACCTCAACAATCAAACAATCCTGCTGAGCCTCAAGCTGAGAGGAAGAGGAGAGGACACTGACAGCACGCTGAGACACCATCTGTTGTTGGTCAAAAACAAAAAAGTAAATGCCGGATTGGAGAGAATACGACACACACACACACACACACACACACACACACACACTTGTTTATCTGTGCATATACTGTTGGGGCCACAAACAATAACATAATAACATGAACAGCTTGCACATAATGAATGTGCACCAGGGGGCCTTAAGCATTTTAAAGCTAGTAAGCAAATATGCATTAGCCTATTAGCAGGCTAAAATGAACACTTGCATCTTAAAGCAGGTAGAAGAAACATTCACACAAACGTAGTGTAGGCTATGTTTTGCACTAGGCTACACAACAATGACAACATAGGCCTATGTCGCTAAGTCTTATAAAGGTGTACACATCATAAATTCATTACCGTGGCGTGTGCGCCCTTTAGACCAGCTGTAGAATAATAAACATGTAATTTATGTATCCCTGTCTGTGTCAGCTGTAGAGAAGAATAATTAATTTAAACACTATAGTAAGCTCGAAGTCGAAGCCCGCGCAGGTGTTTTTTTACTTGCAAATTTGCCAAATGAAAACATCCGGGTTCATCTCTAGGTTCATCTCGCTCGCTCTCTCTCTCTCGCTCTCTCTCTCTCTCTCTCTCCCCCCCCCCCCCCCCCTCTCTGTCTCTCTTGCTCTCTCAAATGTTATCTTCTAGACTTCTCCTGTTGTGTGGACAATATATAATGTGGACTTCTCAAAACTCAAAAGTGTGAATAGGCTACATGTGAATTATCAAGGCAATTTAGAATAGTTATGGTGTGGTACTGTGGTCATTGCAATTCAGTACCATCAAGCTGCCTGGCTGACTTTGCTGTTTTTCTTTCTTCTACTTTCTGTGACCCAGAAATCAAAGCAGTTTCTATTGATTTAGGCATTATCAGGTCAGTGTTTTTCTGTTTCTGAACCCTACCCTTTGATGTGTGTTACACCGTGGGGAGGAAGGTTTAAAGAGATTAAAAATAAATAATTAAAATACAAGTTACTTACTTTGTTCTTGTTGCTGAGAGTAGGCTACTCTGCAAAAGAGGAGGAAAAAATAATCCCACCATGCTGCCATATCTAGATAAGTCTTTAATTAACCACAAGTAAATACAATATTAATACATTCTGCACAACAAGACAAACACACTTGACACTTGAAAGAGAGGCTTTAAGTCAACCCCCCGCCCCAACAAATATCAGCCATATTGAGCCATTTCCATTCACTGCAGTGCAATAACAGACAAAAACCTGGTGCTCCTACAGGCTGTGGTGGAACCTGTCAGCAGGGAGTGTAGTATGGGAGGAGTAGGAAGGCTTCTCACTGGCATTGAGTCAGTAGGATACAACAGCAGTGACAACACATAGCAATGTGTGTGTGGGAGGAATCGATTGGCATTACAATTAAATTGTGGAGAAAACGTGTGTTTTATAAGTTATACATTATAACTATTATTTTTTACTATTTATAGTGTACATAGGCCCTATAGCAGGGGTGCCCACACATTTATGACGTGAGATCTACTTTCAAAATGACCAGCTCAACAAGATCTACCCACTGAAAAAATAAGTGTAGGCCTACCATTGCTGAAAATAGTTTAAATATATAATGTACCTGGGGGGGCTTTGGAATAGGGAGAAATTATGACAGGCAGTTTCTGCTGTCAAAATATGTCCCCCCCCCCCCCCCCCCCGTATTTAACTTAAACGACCAATGCATTCCCAATGGCAATAGCACAAACTTTGGCATGCTACTAGTCCTACATACTTACACCTAGAAACCCCATTCAAACCTATTTAGGTTCATCTTACGGTGGACATTGCCTGAAAAGGAATCTTTGAAATGTTTCATCGTTTTAGAAATATAGTGCTTTCAAATTTGAGACATTTACAAGGGGCTCAATGGCAGATATTGGCACGTCAAAAAAGCACTTTCACCTAGAAACTCCATTCACACTTTTTATAATTCAGCTTACTGTGGAGACACATGCTGGAAGTTTTTACTTTGAAATGTTTTGTAGTTTCTGAGTTATTTAAGTTAAACGCCCAATGCATTCCCAATGGCAATAGCACAAACTTTGGCATGCTACTATAGTCCTACAATGTAGGTGAAAGTGAAAAAAGAATAACCTGATAGTGGTGCTGTAATTTATCGGTTTCAAAAAGGCATTTAACTTGAGTTGTGATTATGAAGATGGCTTACGGTGTCCCTCCCAACCCAGTCTGTACATGGGTAAAAGAGCCAAGGTGATTACCCCAGATGTCAACAAGTTTGAAATCCTGCCGGGGTGTTGCAAGGGTACACCCTCTCCCCCTTCCTCTTCATTGTAGTGCTGGAGTAATGCACATAGGCAGGCCATCAGTGGATGTGAGTAGGAACTCTTTCTCCCTATTACATACAGAGACAACTCCCCATGCCGTATAGTCCTAATGGACCTATAAGTGGATGACATCAGCCTGCTATCTGACCATGTGGAGCAGGCACAGGAGCTCTGGAAGAAGAGTGTATGTGCTAAGGTTTGTCTTGGGCTAAATGCCAAGAAAACCAAGGTTATCACCTACAAAGGTGGTTCTCAAACATTTCAGGCCGCGACCCCCCAGGGTGCAGGGTGAGTAAGGTCACTGCCACAAATACCGGGTGCTGTAGCCCATAGGATCCAAAACGCAGGCATCTTTCATGAGGTTGTTGTCCGACAGCAACGTGGCATACTAAAGATACAGGGATGGAAATTGGTGAGCTAGCCACACCCACATGTACAGTATATAGAGACTAGAGGACTGAGATGACTGGAAACACAGGGGGAGGTTTCATCCAAGGATGACCTAGACTAGAGAGAAAGAGATAGACAGACTTTAAAACGGTTTAATTTGTCCCTTGGCCTACTTGAATGTACTGAAGATTCAACTCACCAAAGTAGCACAGAAAAAACAGTGTGAGTGTGTCAAAGCTGTCAATGCTGTCACTGTGATATGCTGTGTTTGTCAGGTACACTATATAATCCGCCGGCATCATTATCACATACATGAGTGTGTGTGAGTGTGTGTGTGTGTGTGTGTGTGTGTGTGTGTGTGTAGGGATGTGGGTTTTTGAAACTAGTGAGAGGTGTCTGTGGAAGCCGTGGTTAAAACAGCTTCCCGTCTCCCTCTCCCTCAGTTCTGTATGTACAGTAATAATGACTGTGTGTCTGTCACAAATAGTACATTAATTGCCCAATTACATTGACTACATTCAACCATTTTTACATATTTCATATGTATTACACACACATCATTGTCCCTGTTTAATGATTGATGTAATTATTAACCCTACTGTGCAACAGCTACACATTTACCCACTATATTTAATTTATTATACCCATTCTCTCATAATTGCTTGAACTTAACCATTGTTTCGTTGCAGCAGCTTGTTTCTATTATTGTACACAGTATGTAAGAACACAGTTGACTCCTTGCACGAGTGAAAGCAAAGCATAAAGCACAATTTAACTTTGGTTAAGGTTTGGTTGTGTAGTTACGTTGCCATGATAACTAAAAAATATTGACCTTATATATTATGTGAAACAGGTCTCAGTCACACTTTTAGCAAACAAATGTGAACAAAGTGGTGCATTCCGCTAATGTATATATTTACAAAACCCAGTTATTTTAATTGTGCTTTGAAGGTGCACCACTGGCCTAGCACTAAGGCCCATACCACATTTATAGGCTAGACTGACAGCAAGTTCTGACTCCCGAGCCCGATGATGACCTTTGCTGCGTGTTACTCCCCGTCTCCAGAAAGGCAGAAAAAAGTGTTCTGAAGTCTTATTCCTATTATAACCTTTTCATTGTTTCAGAATAACAAACAGAAATAAACACAGCTTTATTTTTGTTCTGTTTTAATTGATTAATGGATTCACACATCATTGTCTAAAAAAACACATGTTATACATGTATAAAACATGCCACTGCATGTCTATTACATGTCACCAATGTGAACACACTCACACACGCACGCACGCACGCACGCACACACACACACACACACACAGTGAGATAAGGGCAAACAACAGTTTGTGCAGTGTGTGCAGTGAGTGGGGGGGGAAATGTGAAGTGGATATAGATCTAATCGCCATATCTGCACACATTCAGTGTGTGTGTGTGTGTGTGATGTTTACGTGTGCAATGGAAACAGATGGGGTGGGGGGTTAGCTGAGCTTCACATAGATCAGGATGTACTCTAAACCCCCCCATCCCCCTCCCGCTAAGATCCAGGAAGTCACTCAATTCAATACTCTCAAGCTACAATATAAAAGTATGAATGCAGTGATTGTATTCTCGGTGAAGGGAATGTACAGTACTGTGCAAGTGCTTTAATTATACATATATATATAGATAGTGGATTAAAAAAAAATTGATGGATGGATATTGGATGGATGGATATTGGATAATATAATGTTTTAACTTGTAACCCTACTGTAGCAAATGTCAAACTGTTTCGGCCGACTTTCTTGAATAAGTACTGGGGATATTAACAGGTGCAATTAACATGTATGGTATTAGTGCATCTGCTGTTTATCTACAATGTCATACGTATATTTTAAAACGAACAAAATATGAGCCATTATGATCCTGTACATTACATTGTTGAGTTTTCCCCTGTACGGTACTGTACCAGCTGGGTTTTTCTGTATGGTTGTACATTTGGACAATACTGAAGGCTTTATGATGAGTATTCATCTGTTTATAATCCACCATATATACTGTATATAATTAAAAAAGAATTGTACGAAAAAACACGTGATATACTGTCAGGAAAGACAGTCCTTACTGCATACAAGTAAACCAATAAACAATACAAAAGAGGCACTTAAGAATATTAGATGTGCATATGTGCACACAACACATACAAACAAACACTATAATGTGAATACTTGAGCCCACATTATTACACAATTTACCTGAAAAGCTCATTTTACAATTATCTCAGATAAGCATTTACTGTAGATATACACACGGTCTAATCTTCAACTGATCTAAATCTGAGTGGACAAATTGATCCGTACAGCTCATAAACACAGGATTTTACACTGTGTGTGTATCATTGGCAGGCACGCACACACGCACACGCACGCACACACGCACACACGCACACGCACACACACACACACACACACACACACACACACACACACACACACACACACACACACACACACACACACACACACACACACACAGAATGGCTTATGATTTCAAGGAAACTCAGCTACTCAGATCTTGACACCAGAAACAAAAATGACAGTGTTTTCAAAACTGCGGAAAGCACTTTGTTCTTCATTCTTTTTTGCTAGCTAGAAGCTACAGTAGCTTGGTAAAAAATGTCATGTTTTCCCTGCATAGACTCTTTATAGTAGCCTTTGTAAACATCGCTTTGCATTTTTCTCTGCCCTCAACAGGAATTGATTGAAATTGAGCCTTTTAGTGAAGTTACACAGCAAAACCCTGTGTCAATTCATCCATTTGTAAATCAATTTTGAAGCGTACAAATGTAAGTAAATGGACCCATAAGAGTTTAATTACCAGGGGATTTTTCTGTGTAAAAGAAGCAAACTAGTTGGTTAGCTTATAACTAGTGGGTTGAGATACATTACAGGGTTGTACTTGTACAGTACAGCTGAGCTAAAAGGAAAGCTGACAAGATGAGACAGTGTGTGCCCAAATGGTCATCTCCAGGAGTTGGCAAGTTCCTGAACACACCACTGTTGGCAGATTTGAGATTGTAACTTATGGATCAGTGACCCATGGCAGCCAAAAGCAATATGAGCAGGAAGACGGAGAATCGGAGATTGTCAAAAAGTTGCAGGATGCGGCACAGCATCCGGCCAATCAGATAGTTTTGTCCTTAGTTCATGCTTAGTTCAGCTTGTGCGGTACTGCTAAACAGTTATGATACTGACTAAACCAACAAATTCTTCTTGGTGCTACAGTTCTGTACAATTGACAGAAAACCGACCACTGTCGGCTCAGTGACGATTAATATTGGATTGTGCCACTTACAGTACTACTATGTATTTCAAACTAAACCCCCTATCTCCCTACCTTGTCAATTCTTTCAATCCTTTCACTCAATTTATTTCTCCCATGTTGATTTAATAATAAAAATAATCAAGAAGAATAAGAAGAAGTTTGCACAACACTGAGCCTGTACAAAGTTAACTGTGCTTGCTCCAGTCTGTTCCAAAGTGCTGCCGACTTAAACCACAATAGATAAGCGTAATAGTACGTACTGTATAGACAAGGCTTTTCCCAACAAAGCCAATGAACAACAACAATTTCTAGTTTTTACCTCAGTGCTACTCAACTGGTTTTGCATCGCAAAGTACATTTAATGGCAGCCATGAATTTGCAACCCACTGACACTGTCAAAGTCAGTAAACCTGACAAGATTTCTCACAACTCACTTGGGGTCCAGAGCCACCAATTGAGAACCACCGAATGTTTGCAGGAGATTGGTGCCAGGCTAGCTGAACGAGATGTGTCTACTCCAGCTGCACTACAAATGAACCATATCCTGGTACTCGTTCCTCCCCTCCCTCGCTCCCGCTATGATCAGCGCCCCTTCCAATCCGGTGAGGTTGGATCCCAGTGATACGCATTCGGTTCCCTCTGCCCTGGCCGCCACTAAGTCCTGGATCGGTGATCTTGTCCCAACACTGCGAGAGGAAACCGCTTCCATCTTTCGCTGTTGCTCCGGGGTCGGGGCTGGGGCCCTGATGCCACTGCTACCAGCACCAACGCTGCCACCTAACCCTCCGCCATTACCACCTGCACCACGTTTCTTGGCCGGAGGGCCCCAGAGGAAGGCGTGGGCAGGGCGATAGTGCTGGCGGGAAAAGCGGAGTAGTCGCCTACGGCTGGCGGGCAGGCGGATGGTATAGACGTAGTACTCCAGGGCACTGTGCTGCATGTTGGGCATCGTAGAGTGGCACAGGGACTCCTCCAGGAGGAGGCGGACCAGCGGGGCCTTGAAGGCCTCATAGCCCAGCTCTCCCAGAGACTTGAGGATCCGTGTGATCCGTAGGTAGTTGTGCTGTGACCTGGGAGGACAGAGAGGGGGAGAGATGAGTCGAGGAGTAATGTGACGTCTTTGTGCTTTATAAGGTGTTACAGGTGTTGTGATTCACTAAAACTAGCCTAAAACCGATGGTTCTCAAAGTGGGGACTGGAGACCCCTATGGGTCATTGAGGGGGGGGGGGGGGGGGTTCCCAGCAGAATAATGTTCTGGCTATTTTCAAAAACAATTGACAAAGCTTCTCTTATCTGGGTCTTTGGTACACTCTCTATTCAAAATATGGTTTAACATGAAAATATTTAAAAACTGACCTAAATTCATCAGATTGTGTTAGTGCAAGTATGGCATTGGGGTCATCAGGCAGACCTGTTACTTCTGTGTGAGTTGGGCCTATGACACAAGGAAACCCCAGTCCCCAACCACAGACTCAACACTGCTCTATAACTGTTAGATTTAACGCATGACTCCCTTTCTTCCCACACGTGTTTCTAAATGTTCTGTGGCCTACATAATATATAGTTGAGCTGGATCAGTGGAGTAGAAACTTCAGCTATATTATAATTATGTCTTATAATGGAAACAGAAAGAATAGATCCTGATTCATACCCTGCATTTGTTAGGTAAGAACTGAAAAGTTATCTGGGAGCCACAATGTACCAGCAGGGAACCCATTCTGGACGGGAACCCCTTTTGGTGTTTTAACTAAGCATTATGTTATACTTTAGCTATTGAAAAATAGCAGATCTACAAGCTCATAGCGCGCCACTGAGTGGCACGCTACGAGTTTGTAGGTCTGCTATTTTTGAAAAATCGTGAAAATGCGGCACAAATCTTTGAATATATATTCTTTCAGAATACTTAAAAAATATATATTTCGACGTCAGGCCTAAATGGGTTAGTTCCTGTTTGGATTTTTATGCTACTTTCAGGTGACAGGTGACAGCAGCATAGAAACCACAATGGACAAGTTGTAAAGATAGTCTCGGTGAGATTTTTTGGTCTCTGTTTTTGCTTTTGGTCATTATAAGAGAAGTGTCTGGCCTCAGAAGATATTGTAATCATAACGGGACTCTGGTGTGTTAGAAGAGAGAGCCATTCTCAGCTCAACTTGCATTACCTGATGTCCAAGGTTTAAAAGAGCCCCTCATTGAATGAGAGAAGAAAAATAACAGGAATTGTCCTGTTTTTCAGAGGAAAGGTTTGGATCTGGTCGGCCATACACGTGACAATTATTAAGTCCCGGGGGGAAGTGAGTGAGTGAGTGAGTGAGTGAGTGAGAGTGTGTGTGTGTGTGTGTGTGTGTGTGTGTGTGTGTGTGTGTGTGTGTGCGTGTGTGCGCGTGTGTGTTAGTGTGTGTGTGTAACTGTGTGTGATAGTGCTGTTTAACTTGTGTGATACAGTAGTTTAGGCTGACCTAGGATCAGGTTTGTGAAGCAGCGGTCCAATATTTGTATGTGCCTTTTATTTCATTGTTAATGGTACAAGATACCGGGGTTGTGGCTCTTTCAGAGCGGGAACTCTGGGGGGAGGGAGGGGTAAAAAATTTCAACAATTTTTGTATGCTATTTTTGACTCATATGTGAATAAAGTGTATAAAGAAACTTTGATCAAAAAAAAGGTTTGTGAAGCAGCAACATGAATGGCTTTGTTACTTGTGTGATGATTATGCTCGTTTAGGATCAGCAGCACAAGAGCTACGCAATGTGCATACAGTTGGGTGCCACCGATATTGTCCCTTATCATTTGACCCATTTAGGCCTGACCTCAAAATTTAAAAAAAAAATCTTCTAAATCCTCCAGTTTTCTGAAATAAATATTTTCACGATTTTTCAAAAATAGCAGACCTACAAGCTCGTAGCGCGCCACTTGGTGGCGCGCTATGAGCTTGTAGATCTGCTATTTTTCAATAGCTAAATTATAACATAATGTTTAAAACACCAAAATGGGTTAACTGTCCTTTTGCGCAGATCACGCAAACCTCAGCAAAAAGAAAAGGACAATATCGATGGCCTCCAACTGTACCATGCAAGGCAAGCCAGGACAGGCTCATTTGAAAACACCGGCGTGCAATTCTACATATCATGGATCCCGACAACAGTGTTGATCTCAACGAGTTGAAAGCAAAGCTCAAAGCAAATGAATGTAAGGAGGTTAAAACAACTGGCAACTCTCCTGCATGAAGAGCTCTAGTGTGTAGATGCGCGTGCACCACTTACTCATTGAGGTGCTGAAAGCGTTCCTGCCAGTTGGAAGCACGGGCGACATTCCCACTTTTATCCAAGAGCTTTATGCCGTAGAAGTCCAGCATGAGTGAGTAGGCGGCTAGGAATCTACGCTTGGCTTCCCGAGTGCTTTGGAATTCCTGATGGAACAGAACATAAAAACAATCACGATTCCACAATGAGATACACAGTCGCTTGTGTGTGTGTGTGTGTGTGTGTGTGTGTGTGTGCGTGGCTCCGTGCGTATCTTACTTTGATCTCATCCTGAGTCAGTTCTTGAGCATAGAAGTTGAGCCCTTGTTCCCTTAATGGGAAAAGCCTGCATGCATAACGCGCACACACAGTCACACACACACACACACACACACACACACACACACACACACACACACACACACACACACACACACACACACACACACACACACACACACACACACACACACACACACACACACACACACACACACACACACACACACACACACACACACAATTATGACATTGTGTCACATAATATTTCATATTCATCCATAAGTTGCCATCTTGTCATTTAAATCTATCCATCTCTCACACTTTCCTCACTTTCCCTCCTCATCAACAGTCCTGTCTGTTTGTTTGGCTCATTTAAATAACTTAATCCACTGCTGAGTGGACCTAAATGCCATGACACAAATAGAGGGTATGCACGTGACATCATCATCAAACAAGTTATGCAGGAATGCCTACTGAGTGGCTAAAAACTACTTTCTGGCCTTGACAGCCCATGCATCCAAACAGAAAAGTCATATCTAATTGCATTAAACGACATTAAACAATGTCAAACTCACTTTGCCTGTCACTTTGCCACTCGATTTGCCATTCACTTTATGCATGCGCATACCCTCTATATATTGAAAATAACTGTAAGAGTGAAAGAGGAATGGGTTACCGTTAGACAGACAGACAGATATAGATCCGAGCTGTTATATGTCACTGTGACAAAGCAAATTCTCGATCCCTCCATACGTTGTTCTACTGAGGACAGCAGGCTCGATAAGCGGCCAACATAGTTGGTGCTCATCGCCATTTGAGCTACGCTTACGTTCAGATAATACATCTGACATGCTGTGTAATTTCTTTATAGTATGCTACACTAGTGATGGGAGATTAATCGGCACAAACGGAACACATCGGTATCGGCCGATATTGGCCTTAAACCAATGAATCGGTATTGGTAAATTAATATTTAGCAGATATTTTATTTTATTATAATGATGTTGAAGAAAAAATTATGTTGAAAAAGCCTGAAAATGCCTTTTGTGATGATGAAGGCTGCAAATTATATCAGTGTTTTCTGGGGAAGCTTTCTCAAGACTTAGATATAGTCACTTGTTCTCATGTTTTTGTTACTTACATTAGTTTTTTTAACAAATTAATGTTATTTAGATACCATGTAATTTAGACAGAGGCTAGATTCATTGTTTACCTGGTATCCTAGTGTCTGAGTCAGTAAATCCTTTCTTTGCACTCTACTTATATGATTATTTAACTTGTTGATGGTGGACTAGAGTTCATTGCTTAACTCATTTTGGGCGGGAACCCCTTTTGGTGTTAGCATTATGTTATGCTTTAGCTATTGAAAAATAGCAGATCTACAAGCTCGGAGCGCGCCACAATCGAAGAACGACTGACATAGAAACATAGCTTTTTCAGAAAACTGTCAGGATGTAGAAGACATTTTTAGAATCTGATCTCAGGTCAAAATGGGTTAATCAGCTTACACTGATCTGACACTTGCAAGTCACTCTAGATAAGAGTGTCTAAATTGAAGAGAGAGAGAGAGAGAGAGAGAGAGAGAGAGAGAGAGAGAGAGAAAAAGAGAGAGAGAGAGAGAGATCGTGTTTGACAATTCCACTTACACTGACTTTGGAAATCAGATCAATGTAAGTGTGCATGAATGTACTGTACACAGATGGACAGACAGGGCAGGAGGGATATTAGAGATGTCTTACCACTGTATGTAGGTATGATTGTGCTCCAGTTTGTCATAGTCTCCTCTCCACTTGGTCAAAATCTCCTCTACATAGATACCTAAGAAAAGACACAATGTTAGTCTGTTCTGGTTCTTCTCACCTCTGGTGCAGTGAACGTAAGCTTCGGCTCTGTAAAAAATGTTTTTTATTTTCCTCACGTGGTGTAAATTAGTCTACAATTAGAGGAGTTGAATGAAAACTAGTATCGTTCTAGGTCTCCAGGACCACATCATTGAATGTATTGTACTGTACTCTAGTCTACTGTACTGTACATCCACTCTAACGAGGAAACAAATGTCCTCAAAAGGAAAGAAAGAGAAAATCATTCAGAGACGTAGCAAGCCGGACCTGTTTTCAGGTTAAGACTTCGGTGCTGGCTAAAGCCCAAACCTCACCAAAGGGTCGGGTCGGGACAAAACGTTTTTTAAGGTAAACCATGCACGCCAATGCAACTCCTTGCAACTCAATGAGTTGCATTGGTGTGGTTTACCTTAAAAACCGTTATGTCCCGACCCGACCCTTAGTGGTTATAAGGTAAGGGAATCAATCTAGTTAACAACAGGAGAATCTCAACCATAACTATTCCCGAGCACGGCACGGCTGCCGCTCACCGCTCCTTGGCTTCGGCTCACCGCTCCAAGAGATGGGTCAAATGCAGAGAACAAATTTCACTGAGTGTGTGACAAATTGTATGACTTTGACTAGAAATGTCGCAATTTTGGAAAAATTGCAAAGTGTGGTTACCGCAATCGTTTATATAGGCCCCTCCCACTAATTATGCTAGCCAATAACAATGTCACGTCACCCCTGTGATCATGTGTGAGTTATTTGGAGGGGATTTATCCCACCAAAAAACATTTTTCTGCAACAAACGGTTACACTTTTTGCATTTACGACACCCCCTATGGATGAAAATGGAATTGCTTTTATCTCTTGGTTGATTAAACCATCCGCGACATCTGATTCAAATTTCGGTGTGGATTGGACGTTTGGTTTATGATTTGTGGCATTTTTTGTCAAATAGGCCCCTCCCACTAACTTCAGAAAGACGATTACGGCCGAACGATACGCACTATCAAAATTCTGCCTGTGCTGTTTTAATCGGAGATCATGTGTACCAATTTTTGAGAGATTTTGACAAAATCTGTAGGAGGATGAGCAAAAAGTGTGTTTTGAAGAAAATTCATTGGTGGAAATTCTCTCCTGACGGAAATGGGTGTGGCCTATATGGGGAGATGCGTCATGACCCAAGGAATCCATGGAAAAATAAATTTAGATTTTACGACTTACGGTTCAAGAGTTATAGGGAAAAACATAAAGTGGGCTGTTATAGCGCCACCATGAGGCCGACTGATTCCTTTTCAATTAATTTTCATAATTATTATGAACCTCCGCCCCAAGTCTTGTAAATAGACAAACGTCATGTGTATGTATATGTATATATATATGAATCTCCCTATTTCCATATGAGAGGTGTTGCTTCACTTAACACTTATTTAATCATCCTGTGTGTGCACGTGTTCATATGAGTGTATGTGTACATGTAGGGTGCATGGCATGCATGCGTGTGTATATGATCTGTTGTTTTGAGTCAGCAGGTTTAAACTCTGGATCAGCCTCTCCTGTTTGAACATGACCTTAGCAGATATTGGATGGAGCCCGCACACCACAGGTATAAGAAAGACGTTCTTTATTGAGAATTCTGAATAAAGAACGTCTTTCTTATACCTGTGGTGTGCGGGCTCCATCCAATATCTGCTGAAGTTTCTTTAGCCCAGCACCCATGCCCGTCGATGTGCATATTCTACGTCCGCTCTGAACATGACCTTAGCCCACAAAGCCCCCAAACAACATATTGTTGTTCTGCTATGTGAAGATGTCAGCTTTCAATCCAGGCATCCAGGTGTGTGTGTGTGTGTGTGTGTGTGTGTGTGTGTGTGTGTGTGTGTGTGTGTGTGTGTGTGTGTGTGTGTGTGTGTGCATGTGACTGTGCGCGGGCGTGTGTGTGTGACTGTGTGCGTGCGTGCTCTTACCATCTGGCACTAGAGGGATTTTGTTTAGGTAAAATCGTAGGTTACGATACTCATTGGGATGATGGGATGCTTTGTAGTTCTAGACACACACACACACACACACACACACACATACACACATACACACACACACACACACACACACACACACACACACACACACACACACACACACACACACACAACGGTTAGACATGTAGTGGTGAGTGGTATGATTGGGGTTAGGAGTTGGGGTACAGTTGTAGTCAATGTTTATCAGTTTGACTACCTTCCTATCTGGACCTCCAGATGCGTAGTTCTTTTTGCACCTCATGTACTGCAACTGCTGCTATTTTTTTAACCTGCACGTTATGTCTAACCTCATGTACATGCCTGCTACTTTTTATGGGATATGTTTAGATATCTTTGATTTTTTTAGATTGCATCTTTCCTACTGTATGTTTGTTTCATCCTCGCTCTCCCTCTCCCCCTTTCCTGAAAACTATAAATGATGGTGTTTGCACAAAAGTATTTTCAGCCATGTCTTTACACCTGTAAACCTGTGATGTAACAATAAAGTAAGTTCTGATTCTGATTTGTGAGTGTGTGTGTGTGTGTGTGTGTGTGTGTGTGTGTGTGTGTGTCTGTGTGTGTCTGTGTGTGTGTGTGTGTGTGTGCGTGCGTGTGTGTGCGTGTGTGTGCGTGCGTGCGTGCGTGCGTGCGTGCGTGCGTGCGTGCGTGCGTGCGTGCGTGCGTGCGTGCGTGCGTGCGTACCGGGTAGCTGTGACGGTATTTGTAGAGATCTCTGGCAGCATAGAAACTTCTCTTAATTTTAGGAGCAGACTCGGGTGAGTCTGTCAGCTGAGAGAGACAGAGAGAGAGAACATGTATTGAGATACAATGACACACACTCTCACAAATCGATAACACTGAGCAGAAGATCTGCTGTTATTTGTACAATGTTTCTATTTTGTCGGACAAGCACACTAGCAGCAACTTGGGCCCCCCCAAAATATCAGATGCCAACAGTTAAAACCTACAGACTATGACATCTTCAAGGGCCAACTTTAATGTCCCAAATCACTGAGGGACAATTTGTCTTGGACACAGTGCTACAGTACATTCCAAATTCATCACAAAAGCACTTGACAATGCTAGAAAGTTGCTTCACCTAAAAAAATCTCACACGTAGTGTGCTATTACTGTAAGTGCGTATTTAGTGCACACACATAATTTGATGAAGGTGTGTCACAGCACTTTTTTTATTGATTTTACAATAAAGCATACAAAATACACATGACTTACACAAAAGAAAGAGACAAGAAAAACAAACAAAAAAACAAAACAAAACAACTAGCAGTCAAAAAAGAAAACCCCCAACACCCCTCCACATTCTGTTGTGGACAATAGTGATTATATCCGTAATGTATTACCAATTACAAATTGTTAATGCAACCATCCTTTAATAAGCACTTGTATCTCATCATCAGGGCAGGATTAGCACCTCTGAGGACCCCCTGCACATGAACGACGTGCAAACCCATGCGAAGTGCGCACATGCCTATTCCAGGTCGCCTACCCCGCCCCAGAGTGACAGCCAGGCAGTAACAAACACATTATTTTTCAACAATAAAACACTAATTTTGACACATTTGTTTAGACACCAATCACACCATTAATTTCATTCGATAGTGGGGCATTTTTTGAGTGGTGTAAACCACTCCTACAACTGGCTTTGTTAGTGCAGAAAAAATGAGCATGGTTGCTATGTTCACCCTGTTCACCCGGGTGTGATTTCATTACGTCAGACATGATTTCATTACGTCAGACAGGCTATATAAGACCTTACACCACTCAGTTCACACGGGTGTGATTATTTTTTGAGAGACCCCTGATACCCAAGGGCCCGTGCCCAAGGGCCCTTGGGCACGTGCCCAAAGTGCCCATATGGTACATCCGGCCCTGCTCATCATGGTACACAAAATGGTCCATGTGCTTGTGGAGAAGAGTAGAGGCGATAACCGATAACTCACAACCTTGTGGGACCGTTGTACTGCTGTGTTTGATCTCTGGCTTGCTGTGTCCAATTAGTTAAAAATAACTATTCCTGACTTTTCACCTCTATCTGTTTTCCTTGACACACTCATGTCGTGGAACATACTCTGTCAATGTTCGTCAGTAGTTCTCAGTAAAAGGAGGACATTTCATTTTTGTGTATTATCCCTGCTGTCCTATCGCTAAAAACGACATCAGAAACTAGATCTCACTGCAAAGTCCTGAGTTTTAATTTAACTCTGAGAGTGTGCAAATGGATCCTTACGGGTCAAAATGTGGGTCACTGTACTTCTTTTGGTAGGCCTCTGAGACATGCAGGGCTATTATATGACTGTATCTGTCCTTGTTTCAGCTCAAATTCCTTTCATTCTATTATATTCTTAGTGTTCTTTTTTTCTTTTCAAATTGACTAGTTTTTAGATTAAGCGAATAATAAAAATAATTAATCACATTTGTGCTGATGGCTTCTGTTGTACAAATAAGACACCGTTGACTTCAGTTAGTTCATGGTGAGCCTACTATACATTCTAAAAATAACTTTGATCCTCATGAAATATTTATTTTATATCCTGAAAAAAAGAAAAGAAAAAAGAAAACATGCAGCAGCTTGACAGCCTAGTAATAAACCTGAATGGTTGTAGGATTAGACAGGTTGGGTAAATTCACAATACAATAGGACAACAGCCTAGTGAATCTGCAGTATTATCTTATTCTTTATTAGCCCTGAAACATGACTGTCATGATTATCATCGTCATGTGAACCATGGCTAATTCTTTATATAGACCTACTGCTACAGTCAAATTATTTTCACTTTATAACTCAGACTCAGTGCACAAATGTAACCAAATTGACCCATGATGTGTACACTCCCAGATAGTTCATAAGTTCAATTATATTAGCCTATATTATAATTTACTATATGCAGCAGGGTTTAGGCTACAATGTTCTTCCCGTTTGTAAACAGCAACAGCCAACAGCTCCATGTTTCCACTTCCCTGATTGTCAAGTAGCCTAAAGTGCGCTGCACGCGGCTGCAGGTGCCATGCTGGCTGGCCGCACTAGGCAGTGGCTACTACTACCATACTATTCGTCAGAGAGGCATGGCATGGAGGTGTGTCACGACAGTCACGTTAATAGTTATGAATGATGCCCCCCAAATACATTCTTCTCCTATATTAAGTACCTGCGGGGACATGTCGCCTGGGTCCGCGGCATAGCGACCCGTCTCGGACGGACTGACAGATTCGGAGATGCCGCTGTCATCTTCGGCCGCCTCCTGCTCCTCGCTCTCCGAGTCCGACCCCCACGTCGAGTCGCATTCCTCCACAGTGCTGGGCTCCTTGTAGCGCCAACCTCCCGTCAGATTTCCCATTTAAAAAACCCTGCCTGCGCAACGTTGTCTCGTCGCTCGTCCGTCCGTCCGACCTCTGTTTTAGAAATCAGTGTATTTGCGTCTTAAACTACATCATTTAGATTATAACCCCGCCATGCTGTTTGTAATGTTGCAGTTATACCAGAAAGATTCCTCTGCTAGGCTTTTTAAATGGCAGAAGATGGGAGGGGGGGATTTCCGACAAGGCGACGACGCGCCTGGCGACGCGGTGCAAACGTAGGCGCTGCTAACGAAACTAACATAGGGGAATAAGGTGACCCATCGAAATATATTACTCAAGATGTCGCTGTTCGATTGCTGCCTGGTTGAGCCTTTCATGTCTTCACTTTGAGTCTTCGCATTGGTTTCATCACCTTGTATTTCTTTGGAACAAAAAGCATACTTAACATCTAATCCTGAGGGGGATAAATTGCATTTCACAATTGGCAATAATAAGGCCTTTCATTTGAATCTTTTGTAACCTATTAGGCTTATGTTATGTGTAAAGTGAAGTGTAATTTCCCACACAAAGCCTACCAGTAACATCAGAATATGTGACTATACCATAAAATAAATAGGCACCAGTACCGACATTACGAAACTGCAAGACAGCGATCTCAGGAGTCACAGTATTCAATTGGTTGGCAACTCTTGTTTAACAGCCCCCAAAGGATCGCGGTGGTGACTGGTGACATCCATAGTGACAGCATCAGGACCAGAGGAGCAGTCGTCATTCACGTGATTCCGGGCGGGGGAGGGGGGCGGGGAGTTATGGTATCTCGGGTCTCCCATTTGCCCTTGGTGCCCCTCCTCCTAGCTCTTACATCAATGTGCCTTGCATGCATGGTTGCTTCCAGGGATGCATTATGACTAAAATATATACGTAGGTCCCAACAAGTGACCCTCAGCCTATACACAGTAGCAAGTAGCCTATTCCTAACGCTGACAGGGCCCCAACAGGGCTGACAGGGGCGACTGTGGCTCAGGAGGTAGAGCAGGTCGTCCAATGATCCATGGGTCGGCGGTTCGAATCCCGGCTCCTCCTGTCTACATGTCGAAGTGTCCTTGGGCAAGACACTGAACCCCAAATTGCTCCCGATGTGCTGGTTGGTACCTTGCATGGCTTCCGCTGCAATCGGTGTATGAATGGGTGTGTGAATGGGTGAATATAATGCATATAATCTATGTAAAGCGCCTTGGATAAAGGCGCTATATAAATGCACCATTTACCATTTACCATTTACCCAACTAACCTGGAGTTAGGAGGAGTCTCTTCATCAGGCTCCACCTCACCTCCTAGCACTTCACTCTCCCTAGGCTACCCACTAGCATTGGAGACATGTCTTGGTCACTTGTTCTCATGTTTTTTTGTATTGTGTAGATTTGTTTTTGTTGACCACATGTGTGTAGAATGTGAATTAGATATGTTATTTAGACAGATGTTAGGTTACATGGCATCCTAGTTTCTTTGAGGCACTATACACTCACTGTTCTCTTGTGTACAGCACTCTTGACTTAGCCTGGATCCAGCCCAAAGACCCCGCCCACTCTCTGAGTGGACTGCATCTCTTCAAGAAAGCTTCAAGAAAGCTACAGTCTGATAATCAGGCTACTCTTGACTAGCCTACAGCTCAATTTGTGCAAGTTGAAAAATGTTCAACTCACGCAATTTCTGCCAAAGTGAACAGTGACACCATGTGTACACAGAAAATACACTTAAAGGACAACTTAAAAGATGAGTGTTAAAATACTTTCAATAATATCACAGTCATGTACTGTATAATCAAATGTTTACCAGAAATAACTGTGTCAAGGGTAACCCTGAGGTTAGAGGAGCCGTGAAATGCCAAACTTTGATTTGTCAATCTGCATCCTCTGCATAGGCTACTATTATGACAATGGGAAATGTATACAGGGAAGTGAAATACTTACTTACAGTATCGGTGATACTGAATGGGTTGACACTATAAGGTCTCAGACCCTAACCGATACTGAATGGGTTGACACTATAAGGTCTCAGAGGCACTTGCGTGTACAGGTCATGTTCTACTTGCTGAAAGGTCATGCCCTCTATCCCTAAAACTTAATAGTCCATTATAAAATGATAGGTAAAATTTGCGCTCGTAGAATTAATTAATGTTAAATCCAATCAATTACATACAATATTATGTTTCATGACCTCTTGTGTTTTGTTCATGATAGTGCATAATTGTCATCGAGGCTTTGTGGTTCTACTATATAAAACTACAATAAAACTATATATTTTTTAACAATGTGTCTCGTTCATAAAACAAAGTCTGCTGCCTGTCCTGAGCAGGTCTCCCTTACACAGGATAAATACACAGAAATAAAAGACAGATTGCACAGATTGTAATTCTAAACTGCAGGTGACCCAGACAAGGGGTTTCACCCTGAGTCTATCGAGTTTGTACATTTATCCTCTCCCCACTCCCCACTCCCAACAAGGTTTGTTACAACTTACTCACATTTGTAACAAAGGGGAGACTCAGGGAAAATTGAAATTATAACCAAAATAACTAAGGATTTATAAATGAACATAACCTCAGATCAGTCAATATAGGTGAGTATCAGTGTGTGGAAGTGTACAGTATGTGCATGAATGTTGTAATGTGAAACAAAAAGAGAAGCACATGAACCGAAGCAACCTGGAGGGGAAGGGGAGAGGGAATGAATGAGGCGAGGCACATTATAGCCTGGACATGGATTGGACACGCCAAGCCCAGGTGTGCCCCATTCCACCAGGTCTACGATCCCACTGATATCCCACACTTATGCCCTTATCATCTGAGGTGGCTCCTGGTACAACACCTGGTAAGGATCTCGGGCAATGACGGGCATGGCCAACTGAGATTAGGCCAGGACAGTAACAGCAGACCAAGTGCCAGCTGCAAGGACTACAGCTTTCAGCTGACCCGGGACTGTCTCTGCGTTGATCTGGGAAGAAATAGAGGAAGAACCTAGACTTTGACCAATATCTGGCCTGCTGGGAGTCTGACCTGGACAAACGAATGGATGGATGGATGGATGGATGGATGGATGGATGGATGGATTGATTGAGGTATTATTGGGTGGATGGATTCTCTTACCCATGCACTGCACTATACCACTATTCCACCAGGGAGCAGTGTTTCCCATTTTATGCTGCAATGCCGAAGTGATGGCACATTGTCAACTGTGTGTGTGTGTGTGTGTGTGTGTGTGTGTGCGTGTGTGTGTGTGTGTGTGTGTGTGTGTGTGTTATAGCTATAGTGTTTTGTTGTGAACTGTTGTTGTTTTTTTACACACACACACACACACACACACACACACACACACACACACACACACACACACACACACACACACACACACACACACACACACACACACACACACACACACACACACACACAAAATGCAAGGCAGGCAGATAATATAGAGCTGCCCATTGCACTTAGACTCCCTATCTCAGCACCAGGCAAGCCTTTTCTTAGCTGATGTCCTCCTACAGACTGCTCAGTGCTCAGTACCAGCAGGTTGGGGGAATGGGGGGGGGGGGGGGGTCAGGTGTGCCAGTGCAGACACAAGCATCAACAAGAATTTAATTACCTCCGCTGACTCCAAGGAAACACCCATTTCGTTGATGTCGGGTGGAAACATTGTATGACGAAAACCTTTCCTTTTTAGATTATAAATTTAAAGACATTTTCAAATTGTGAAAATAGCCGATGACAAGTTGTGAGCTTGTAGATCTGCTATTTGCACTACTTTTGTGTGGCACTATTGAAGTAGATGGAGTAGGGCACTGATTTACGAAAAAAACATGAAACGTTGAAATATGGTGATACAAGGTTTCTAACACACAGACAGCAGAGATTTCCTTCCCACAATGGAGCAGAAAAATGTTTCTCTACACATAACACTGGCGTGTGCATGTATCTGTGCGTGTGCGTGTGCGTGTGCGTGTGCGCGATTGTGCCGGACTGCCTGTGTGTTTTAGATGTTAAGTGCACAAGCAAGAAAGTGTTGCCCTACACGTCTCAGTTGTGCGCGTGCATGCTTGCGTGTGTGTGTTTTTCAGAGACAGGGAGAGTCGGTGATGCGCTGTATTTGGTGAGCGATGGGACGGCTGTGTGATGCAAGGAGGAGAGAGCATCCCCTCATCGTCCCCCAGGGAACGATGGAGCGACAGGATGAATGGAGGGAGATGAGGGGAAAAGATAAAGAAGATGGAGTGAAAGGATTCACGTGATGTTGCTTGGCACTGTGACAGCGGTCCATTGAAAGCCATGGCAGAAATCAAGAATGATGGTGACTTCTTATCTTCCACTTCTGCTTCCCATCAAACTCTGTTATTTCACAATCAACGACAGGATCTGCTACATTTCAACATCTTGACAAAAGGACGTGGCAACGATGTGTCTGTTGGTGTACGGGGAACTGTAGTTTATCCCAACTCTATCAAACAAAAATAAAAGTGTTAACTTGAAAGTGTATAAATGGAGGATTGATTGTATACCCCTAAAGTGACACTTGATAGGAACATTGTCAATTGGCATTACATGTGTGTACATTGTAAAAACTGGGATTTGAATGTGTATGACTGGTCGAATTTCCAGTTAGCATTCCATTTAAGCCCAAAGGCACATTTTTCAAGTAATGAACAAAACCACGAGTTATAATTTAAATGTGAAAGTGTAAGCCTATTTATACACCCTTATAAATGTATTTAATTACATGTTTTTACACAGACATCAAGGCAACAGTGCAGTGATGCATATTATAATAGTAAAATCAAAAGTGACCAGTCTACAACAACAAACCAAAGGAACACAAACATCAAAGAGAATACAAAACACCCACAAATGAAAAAGAACAAGGAAACAAAAACAAAGGAAAAGATGCAAACACATGTCAGTGCAATCTCAAAGTGGTGCCAGGTAAAAACTCTCACATTAGTTACCCACCAAAGTCAACATAGTCAGTATCATAGTCAGCAGCACCATATGGCTAAGAGGGCAGGAATCCCAGAGAATAACAGGACAGAATTAATATTCAGTGTCTGTGATTTTCATGTTACTCCAAAAGTCATGACCTTTCACACATGCCCACCCTCCATGATCAGTGATCACCCTCCTCTACCTAAGCCTTCCAACAGTCTGGGTTCTCTTTCAGACCCGGTCTGAACAGTCTACACGGGGTCCAATAGAAGTGGTGGAATGAAATTGAATTATAGACTCATTTTAATATGCCAAATACCTGCTTGGAGATGCCTCCCGACAAATGTAGAGAGAGAGACCTTCTTCCACACCTTCTATTGACGGAGACGATGGGTTTGAGGCTTGAGCATCTGGAGGTAAGTTAACCTAGTGGGAAGTTATGACAAAGGAGGAAGCAATGAATAAACTGTCCCATTCTATAGGGAGGGGCTCTTTTAGGTGGTAATGTCCATTGTGACATTTGGTTAAAAATGAAAACATAATAAAATAATCTTGGGAGACCCAAGCAACATTTACCAATAGGTCATTATAGTTTACCAAGATGCTATCTGGGCCTTTTACCATTGCACAGGAATGTTGATTACTTGCTAGTTAGGGATTGATAGTAGGAGTGACTGAACAAGCTACGTTATAGTTCACTTTGGAAATGCGATTAATATTCTAAACTAAAGGACATTAACTTCGCCCCACAACGACAAGAACAAAGGAGTCTACAATCAGCAGAAATGTTTCCTAATATAGTGGGTCAAAATTATAATTGTTTTCTATTCTCAGAGTTAAAATAACACAGGATTTTACAGTGTGATTTGACTGTGTTTTCAACATATTACAGTACAGATAGCTGTTCTTACCATCTGCTGACTGAGTACTCGCTTCCCTGAGACAGCCTGGTCATCATCGCTCCACTGAATCCCTGCCGGCTCTCCAAATGGTGAAAATGACCTTCCCTGCTCCAGTTAGGACAGAACCCATTCCAATATATCTCAGGTTGCAACCTGAACTCATCCATTCAAGTATCACACCTCCCTTTAGCTCTTATTTCCATTTCATTAGCATTTCTGTAACTTTAATTGCATGGCCATTTTGTACCACTCTGACTCAATAAAGGTGTGATCACATACGATAGCTCTCAAAACACAAAGAATAGTTACAATGACAGAATTGCCGGAATAGAGACTGCTATCAGACATTACAGACAACATCACCCTTACTGAGTCACTCCGAAGTCAGGAAACTAAGAATGGGGCATGTCTAAGAAGAAAACCGATCTACAAGTGACACTGTGCAAGATTAATGACAATCGGAAAGTGAAATAAAAGAGACAGCACAAAGGGAAGAGATGGGGAGCTGAAGTTTCCACATTTTAAACTCTGCCGTATGCTTGCAGAAACACGATCTCTTTACTAATTCACGAGTGGCCTTTTGAGTTGGCTCCGTCAGTAATGTGGCCGTCTGTCTTGCTGGCACGAACCCAGGTTAAAGCAGACGCTTTAACCTGGGAAAGTAGTCATCCTTTCCTAGAGGAGGCTGCAGGCTAACCCGTGGCTTGTATGCATGACACCTGTGAGACAGTGTGTGTGAAATGTAAATGGGTGAAATTATGACGTGCTTTGGATAAGGTGCTACATATGTTCACATTCACACACCAATGGTTGAAGAAAAGAAAAATCAGACCGGTCTGAACTGAGAGGTGCTGTACTGTACTGTACTGTACTGTACTGTACTGTACTGTACTGTACTGTACTGTACTGTACTGTACTGTACTGTACTGTACTGTACTGTACTGTACTGTACAAGCTCTCCTCCCTGGCCTGTGTGGGTGTGCGTGTGCGTGTGTGTTAGGAGTGGTTAGCACCACCCAAAAAAAAGCGAGGCACTAACCTGCTTATTGGGAGCAATGTGTTGCTCTATACCTCCTGAATCACTGCTACCCCATTTCACCTGTGATATGGGTGCCTATATTGGAATGGAAAAACAAAACCTGGCAATTTGCAGTAATTATTACTAGCCAATTTGCAGATACATTTGGCATGCACAGCTGCACACGGCTTCCCAAAGCTGCTTTAATTTCAATACAATGCTTTTCTATCCTATTTCAATAGACAGACGGTAGGAATTCTGAGAGGGGAGACAGTGAGGAGAATACGTGGCACAATAAAGGAGGATGGATGCAATCTAAAACCAGCAGGGATGGTGTCTTGCTTTAACTATACTACGTCCTCACCAGGCAGGCAGGCACACAAAAAAAGGTCTTCTAAATTCATTAACACTGAATTGAAGAATTTCCCGTTCATTTTCCTCATAGACTTTTCAAAAAGTATTTATTTAAAGACGTTTACGCCGAACAAATAATTAGAAAGAAGAAAAAACGGCAGGTTACAACACTTCTTTTGTTGTTTTTCTTCTTTGTAATTATTTGTTTGGTCCAAAACATTGTGTTAGTTGTCATGATTCGTCACGACTCGAGTTGGCTTCGTACAACGCTTAAAAGGTCTTTAAATAAATACCTTTTGAAATGTCTATGGGGAAAATGCAATGGGAATTATTTCCTGGGCCTGGCGTCGTCATGAAAGGGGGCGGGACTGCGACGCTCTATACTGCCAGCCTCTGCAGTATCTTTCCTAGGAGGAAGATGAAATAAGGACTAATGGGAAGGACTAAAACTATAGTTAACTAAATGCAAGGGGTAAAAAGGAGATATTAGCACAGCTTTAGGCTAATTCTATACCCGATTATTACGTTAAAAAACAGGCTCACAGGGGGCATGGTGGCACAGTCGGTAGTGCTGTTGCGATTCCCGCTGGGGACGCTATATGGCCACTATTGATGGGCACTGCAGGGGGCGTGTTCTCTCCTCCGCGTCATCAGTGCCCATACCCGATGCGGGGTTGGCGAAAGGGCCTTTCCGTGTGGAGTTTGCATGTTCTCCCCGTGTTCCCTAGGTACCCTCACAAAAAACATGCAGTAATCCTGGTCTCTAAACTACCTCCCCCTGGCCAGCCGAGGCGCCTGATGGAGGGGAAAGGAACTGATCTGAATAACGTGTTCCTTCTACGTGTTACATCCGGCCGGGGAAACTCCCCCCTGTCAGGTGAAAAGAAGCAGCTTGGACTGGAGTCCAAGCTGGATGGAGTGTTATTAAGACTAAGACTAAATCTTTTCTGGCAAAATTAACATTGCATTAAGACTAAGACTAAAAGACCAAGACTTTATAGTCGACTAAGACTAGACGAAGACGCAACAATTTCAGAAGACTAGATAGGATTAATGTGTATTATTCAAAAGACTAAGACTACCGGTAAATCAAAATCTGCTAAAAACATTAACACTGCTCTAAACAAACCCATACTGCTATAAAATGCCATAGACTTGGCTGCCATATGATGTAATCTTCAAAAGCCATGTGCGCCCCTCAAAAAAGTTCAATCAGTCAACTTTTTGGATTAAAAGAAAAAATGAAATCCTTGTTAAATAATGGCTTTGAAAGAAGGGAGAGAGAAAACTCTCTATCAAACTCAGTTTAGTTAAGCATTACTGGAGGTTATTTTCAACCTGCATGATGCCCCCCTCCCCAAACATGTCCACCCTCACTCACCACAATTTTCCATTCCCTTGGAGGTTTTAAGCAGCAAAGTGCTACCAGACGATCTCTAAGGCCGACAGGGCAGCTCATGGCTAACGACTGGGTGTCAAGCTAACAAATGAGGCTGCATCCCACGCTGGCCAGCCTGCCTGCAGATAAACCACAGCAGTGGTTCTTAACTCCAATCCTGGAGACCCAGATATTGTCACTTTTGTATCCTATGAAGTGGTTTGGTTAATTGGTTCTCAGTTCTGGCCATGGAGGCCTAAACCATTGCTACTTTTGTATTCTACCAAATTAAGATGTTCCACTTGGTCTCTGCTTTGTGATCACACATGTACACACTCTACAAATTCTGTCATTATTGTTACTTTAAAAATGCATATTGTCATCTTCAAAATGTTTTTGGGGAGATTCATTACCTCATTATTTCTCAAATCTTGACCTCAGCCCTGAGGGTTAGGGTTGTCAGTGTGCCTTTTATTGTCTCCACCAGGCCGAAGGCATGGGGAGAGAGTATGTTTTGCACTCCGTCCGTCCGTCCGTGTGTGTGTGTGTGTGTGTGTGTGTCCGTCCGTCCGTCCGTCCTTCCGTCTGTGACCAGCTAATCTCCGGCACCGTTAACCCGGTCGATGCCAAATTTTGCACTCACACTCCCTGGATGCCAACGATGAACCTCTGCCCCAAAATTTCCAGAACGGCCTGTTATAGCGCCACCAGGAGGCCGCTTTGTGCAAAACAAGTTTTTGGACAGTACAACTACAGATTTTGTCCAAACATCACGCAAATTGGTACACAGTCTCTCTAGAGCCATTCAACGAAACGGGTCTTTCAGATTTCTCACACTCCATCCTGATTGCCTAAGATTGCCTTCCAAAGTTCGCAGGAGTGCTCAGTTTCAAACAAAATCCTGCAAATCATGAACACATCGTGTGATTTCCGTGAAATTGTGCACACACATTCCCACTAGGCCGAGGAAGAAATGCTAAATGAACATTTTCAACTCAGCCTCATGGTGGCGCTATAACTGGCCGAAAAGTGTTTTTACCTCTAACTGCATGGATCTGTGGATAACTTTGTATGCCAACTCCCTAGAGGCCAAGGAAAAACCTTTGCCTGGAATTTTTCACATCTGCTCTTTATAGCGCCACCAGGAGGCCCACATATGTAAAACACATTTTCTAATATTACTCCTTCAGATTTTATCCAAATTTCACGCAAATCGGTACACATGCTCTTCATAGTCATGTGATCAAGACGGGTTTGTTTGATTTCTCATAATCCACCCTCATTAGCTACGATTGGCTTCTAAACTTTTCAGGAGTAGCCCGCTTTGTACCCGTTTTGTACAAATCGCCACAACTACTCAACGCAGCGTCCGATTGTGGTGCAACTGTGCATGCATATTCCCACTAGGCTTTGGAAGAAATGTCACTTGACAGTTTTCAAATCAGCCTCATGGTGGCGCTACAACAGGCCAAGCCAAGCCACGTCACACACACACACACATACACACACGTTTATATTGCTCCTAAACATTTTGCCAAACATCACACGCACACACTCCTATCCTCCTGGTGGAGACCTGTGCCCAGAAGGGCACTTTTTCTAGTTTTATTTTGGATTATTTTGGTTGGAGGCACTCGACTATGTCTCGTGCCTCACCACGCATCTCAGCCATTATAAAATACAAGGTAACCTGCAGCTCACACCTCTTGTGGCTTATTGCTTTAGTAAAGAAAGCAATAATTCTAGGACAACGCTCCACATGTTCCAAACTCTTCTCCCTTCTGGCTCCAAAACTATGGAATGCACTTCCCATTGCAATTAGAACTGCAGTCTGAAAACCCACGTCTTTAGAATCCATCGTAGCCCAGAGCACTTGCCATAGCCTTGGCGACCTTACAGGCATATGCAAGGGCTCAACTTGTGTAAAAACATAGCATTTTATGTAGACATAGCACTCTATAGTGTATGTATACGCAATTACGCATAGTTTCATATAGATATTCCACTGTTAGGTTCTTAGCTTACATAATCATGATGACTATTTTTGTATTTGACTATTGTATTACCATATTGATGTATTACCATATTTTGTTCTTACTGTAAATCGCTCTGGATTAAGTGCATCTGCTATAATGCCTAAATTGTAAATTGCAAACACATCCACAGGGCTGTAGGATAAACAAATATAGTCTCAACTGATTTGTGAAATATTTGAAATGATTATTCAAGGTCATCTTATCAAGAGAAAGAAATGGTCTTTAAGAAATGGATTATGGCTCTGATGAATTGATCTGTTATTTTATGGAATCAAGAATTGTGATGCACTTTGTGTTTATTCACGGTTAATTATGCCACTAATGTATTCACTGCACATACTGTATGTCAATGGGATTTACACCAGACAAACACTGATACATGTTGGCAGTGCTAGGGAAGGTTGTTTACATCACCAGGTGCTTGGCCAGAAAAGCAGACAGACCCTTCTGTGGAGGAACAATCTAGTGTCTAAAACTGGAAATGTATTTAGCTTTCCTTCTGTGTTTTTATTATTTTAATGTGCCCATGCCAGCAACCGTGAGCCAAATTCCCTGCACTGTGTGCCATCGTATTTGACCGTAAGTGACTCTATGAGACATTGTCGGTATCCCTGTACTATTTATTCCGAAGACACATTTCTTCAGCACTGCCAAAAACTTAACCTCGCCCCGCTTCGCCTGCCATTCCTATAACGACTTCCCTGCAATCTTGTCATTGACCCACTCCTGCTACTGTCTGCCTTAGTTATGCCAGATGCTCTCACACATTTGAATAGATGAGATGCGCTCCCATCCCTGCACAGTCATGCCTGTCCACGATTCCGCACGCGCGCGCGCGCACACACACACACACACACACACACACACACACACACACACACACACACACACACACACACACACACACACACACACACACACACACACACACACACACACACACACACACACACACACACACACACACACACACTATATCTTGGACGTAGTCCTGTACTTTTTACCGTACACTGTAAAATCCTCAGGGTTCATTTAACTCTAAAAGTGATTTGTATCAGAGTTAGTTAAATTAATTAACTTTACTCTGCAGTTTTTTGTTTGTTTTTTAACTTTGTTTTTATTTCAAAAAATGAAACACGAACAATGAAACAGAAATCAAACATAAATATGAATACAAGAAAACAAAAATACATAACAAAAACAGAGACAATAAAAGAAATCAAAGAAAAACAGAAAAACAGCTTGACAAACTTCAAAAATACAGCATTCTTCAGACAGTACAGGACAAGGCAGGGAACAGCAGGAGACATGACTCACAATACAATACAATATACAGCAGATATCCAACATTCGAAGCATTTTTATAGACTCAACAACCCCTACTCAGCACTCTTAGACCTCTACACATACACCGAAACACCCAAGTACAATATTACAGAAGTCCATTTAAGTATGAAACTTTCCATTTTTAATTGTAACCTTGCCGTCATTTCCTCCATTATATAAACCTGCTTCAGTCTCTGTTTCCATTGGGTTATAGTAGGTGGTTTTACCTCCCTCCAATTTACTGTTATCATTTTCTTAGCAATCAGTAAAAGTATCCTTAATATGTAACTCCATCCACGCAACTCCTCCGGTATAATTCCCAGCAGAAATAACTCGGGTCCAGAAGGAATATTCAACCCCAAACATTTTTCAATTTCCTTTTTAACATTTTTCCAGAACCCTGAAATTATTGGACAATCCCAAAAAAATTGTGTATGGTCTCCAACTCCCCCACAATTTCTCCAACATAATTCTATGGATGGTGTTTTACACCACATTAAATACTGCAGATCAATCAATGCTTGCAACATCTCTCTTGGTAAGCCTCTGTTGTCAGAGGGATTTTCACTACCACGCATAATAATATAAGCATCCACACAAGGACTCTCACACTAAACATGAAGCTAGAGAGAGAGAGAGAGAGAGAGAGAGAGCTTTGCAAAATAAATGTGGCTCCACACTAGTACACAGGCAATACTCAATTAAATTATGATCTTTTTTGCAGGTACAACCAAAATGAATTGCACGATATGATAATCAAAAAAGATTATTCTTAAGGAATGTCTCATCTGCTTTTTTAATGGATACTCTGGTCCAGGAAATTCTAATTATAGAAAATACTGAACCTAGTGAAGAAACACAATCTACATTATGAAGGAAAGGGAAATAGCCAACAGCTGGTTGTATTTTCAGAGGTTCAAGTGGAGACTGCTGGATTTCTTCTGGAAAGATTTCTTCTCATACTTTAATTTAAACAAGAGCATCGTGTATGCGGCACACACACTCGCAAATGCTGTGCCTGTCAAACAAATCAGCACCAATTGCCTTTGTGCCAGCCAGAGAGAGAGGAAGAGACAGACAGACAGACAGACAGACAGACAGACAGACAGACAACTCTGCAGTGAAGAATGAACTGGTACTTGCATAGCCTGGTTAATAAACCAGACCGAATCAGCCGTTGGCAAAAAAAAATTGCCTACCAGCGGATTACGGTCTGGCGAGGCTCAGTAGCACGCCTCTTTCCTACAACCGAGAACAGGTCGGACCAATCGGTGTCATGGTCTGGCGCCCCACAGACCATGTCTCCATGTCAACCACTCCCACATTACATTCCAGCTCTCAGTCCTTGCCACACACCTGCTCACACTCCCTCATTAGCCCAACAGTGCCATGCCCCTCTCACACCTGAGAACACTTCTCCAATCATCCTGCCCCCTATAAGACTGGACTCATTCCACACACACACTGCCAGTACATACTCTCTGTTTCCTGTGACGCTCCTGGTTCTTTGTTTTACGCCACTGAAACTTTCTGCTTTGGGACATTACTACTTTGAGCTCTTTGAAAGGTTTGTCTTCGGACTGTTTTTGTTATTGTGACTTTTGAAGAGTTTAGCATTTTTGACTCCCTGCTTTTTTTCTGTTTTGGAGTTTAAACTACTTTTGATTGTATGTTTAACTTCTCTAATAAATACATTTGAACATCTCTGCTTGTGGCTCTGCAATTGGGTTCAATCTTCTGCAAACCGTGACAGAATGTACTGGCCATAATGAACCCAGCAGAGCTAAAGCTTTTTCATAGAAAGGTGGCAGAATTGGAAAATGTGGTTTCTCGTCTCTTGGCCTCTCCACCCAAACTGTGTACTGAACTCCAAGTGGAGATATCAATACAGCAGCAGTGGTTCAAGGCGAGACCATGGGTAAGCCATTTTGTCCCCCACCTGAATGTGGTGCATGGGAGGCTTAAGGACTTTGAAGACGCCTCAATACCACATGTTTCTCAGCCAGCTCCCAACTCCATTAGGCTTGGAGTAGTGAGTCTGCAATCAGCCTGCCCTGTCCCAGACCAACAAAGGAACCAACCCTTGGACTTATTTTCTTATTTTTGCAAACATGTGAAAATACCTGTGTACTCTGAGCCGGTTCAAGTCCAGGACTCGTATGAGGGGTCGCGCCTAGCCCTTTGTGTGGGGAACCGTGGGCCAGCTAGGGGAAGGCGTGGTCGCCATGGCTCCCTACATCCCCAGTGGTCTTCACTGCCCAGCACTTCGCTGCCTAGTGTCCAGACCACCCTTCTGCCCACCTCTCCGCAGCCCTGCCTGCCCAGCTCTCCGCAGCCCTGCCTGCCCAGCTCTCCACCACCTCCTGTGCCTGCAGTTCCACCTGCAGTCCAGTCTCCAGAATCTGCAGCATCCTCCTCTCCTGGGTGTGCAGTGTCCTCTGGGGTCCCGTCTGCAGCATCCTCCTCTCCTGGGTGTGCAGCATCCTCCTCTCCTGGGTGTGCAGCATCCTCCTCTCCTGGGTGTGCAGCATCCTCCTCTCCTGGGTGTGCAGCATCCTCCTCTCCTGGGTGTGCAGCACCCTCCTTGTCTCCTGGATGTGCGGCATCCTCCATGTCTCCTCGATGTGCGGCATCCTCCATGTCTCCTCGGGCTGCAGCTCCGCCTGCAGCCCCGCCTCCTGAGCCTGCAGCCCTGCCTGCAGCCTCTCCTCCTGAGCCTGCAGCTCCGCCTGCAGCCCCGCCTCCTGAGCCTGCAGCTCCGCCTGCAGCCCCGCCTCCTGAGCCTGCAGCCCTGCCTGCAGCCCCGCCTCCTGAGCCTGCAGCCCTGCCTGCAGCCTCGCCTCCTGAGCCTGCAGCTCCGCCTGCAGCCCCACCTCCTGAGCCTGCAGCCCCACCTCCTGAGCCTGCAGCCCCGCCTCCTGAGCCTGCAGCCCTGCCTGCAGCCTCGCCTCCTGAGCCTGCAGCCCCGCCTCCTGAGCCTGCAGCTCCGCCTGCAGCCTCGCCTCCTGAGCCTGCAGCTCCGCCTGCAGCCCCGCCTCCTGAGCCTGCAGCCCCGCCTGCAGCCTCGCCTCCTGAGCCTGCAGCTCCGCCTGCAGCCCCGCCTCCTGAGCCTGCAGCCCTGCCTGCAGCCCCGCCTCCTGACCCTGCAGCTCCGCCTGCAGCCCTCCCTCTTGAATCTGCAGCAATGGCTCCTGCAGCTCTGACGCATGCAGCTTCGGCTCCAGAGCCTGCAGCATCTCGTGTGGCGTCACCTCTGCCTGCAGTATCTCCGGTGGCGTCGCCTCTGCCTGCGGCATCCATTGCGTCGCCTCCCAAGTTTTCCGCCTCATCTCAGCCTCCCGGCCGTCCGCCCGACGACAACCTGACCACCTCGTCTCTGCCTCCCGGACGTCCGCCCGACGACAACTTGACCGCCTCGTCTCTGCCTCCCGGCCGTCCGCCCGACGACAACCTGACCGCCTCGTCTCTGCCTCCCGGCCGTCCGCCCGACGACAACTTGACCGCCTCATCTCGGCCGTCCGCCCGACGACAACTTGACCGCCTCGTCTCGGCCTCCCGGCCGTCCGCCCGACGACAACTTGACCGCCTCGTCTCGGCCTCCAGGCCGCCCACCTGACGTCACCTGCTCGGCATCAAGTCCCCTCCTCCAGGCCCCCTCCGCCCACCCTGCTCTGTGCTCCAGGCCAGCATGGTGGGACGTCTGGAAGCCGTCCCTTAAGGGGGAGGTACTGTCATGGTCTGGCGCCCCACAGACCATGTCTCCATGTCAACCACTCCCACATTACATTCCAGCTCTCAGTCCTTGCCACACACCTGCTCACACTCCCTCATTAGCCCAACAGTGCCATGCCCCTCTCACCTGAGAACACTTCTCCAATCATCCTGCCCCCTATAAGACTGGACTCATTCCACACACACACTGCCAGTACATACTCTCTGTTTCCTGTGACGCTCCTGGTTCTTTGTTTCACGCCACTGAAACTTTCTGCTTTGGGACATTACTACTTTGAGCTCTTTGAAAGGTTTGTCTTCGGACTGTTTTTGTTATTGTGACTTTTGAAGAGTTTAGCATTTTTGACTCCCTGCTTTTTTTCTGTTTTGGAGTTTAAACTACTTTTGATTGTATGTTTAACTTCTCTAATAAATACATTTGAACATCTCTGCTTGTGGCTCTGCAATTGGGTTCAATCTTCTGCAAACCGTGACAATCGGGACACGGTATGCAATATGGGCGGGCTTTGGTACAGTGACGTTCAATGCTTGAGACTTTTGACTGACAGTAGCTCTGACCAATTGCGTCAAAGAGAAAATGTTTGAACCTGCCCCCCGGGAAATGAAATCCAAGTGGAGCCAGCCCAGACTAATATACCGCGACAGTGTTGTGTGATATTAGTCTGGCTTATTAGCCAGGCTAGTACTTGCATACTGTGTGGCTTGATTAACTGAATGAAATACACCTGCTGGTGTCATAGTGACCTAATTGACTGAATAACCTTCACCTGCTTGTGAAAGCCACCACTCTAGGAGGGGGGAGGGGTGAGTGTGGACTAAACTGTTCTGGCCTTTTTAACACAGACAGACAGACAGGCAGACAGACAGTAAAAAGCAGAAACATGTACTTTCTAAGGGACAAGTGAGTTTACCTCCTTGTGGACTTATACTTATACTGTACACACAACTACACATACACAACCACATGCTGTACAGTACGCAAGCATGTGTTGTGAGAACTGCACATCAACTGTCAAAACATGCTCACTGCAAATCAATCATGATCACACATACACTTGCACACTCACACTCATTTGCGCATCCACATTTACTCACACAATTTACAGTATTTCACATGCTGTACAGAAATGCGCAGAGGACATGTTCACACAGTATATCTTTAGGGTTCTGTGCCCTCGCCCGACAGAGAGAGAGAGGTAATTGCAACACCGGGGGTTCAAACACTGGTCTCCCGCGTGGGAAACCAAACATCTACCGCACAGCAAGAGGGAATCACGCCCGTCTCTAACCGTCTGTCTGTCCTGCTGCCTCTGTCTCTCCTTACTCTTCCCTCTGGACATTCTCACATTCCATACAACCTCACCTCATTCCCCTCATCTGATTTCCCTGTCCATCTACACACCTGCTATTCATTTCTCAAACATTTTCACAATAAGGATCCCAAAATTGCTGCATATTAAGATGCAGACCCCTCCATTTGAAAATGTGGTAGGCGGACACCCATAAGAGACAACCTTATTGTTAGATTACTTTTAATACAGACTTTTGTCTATACTGTACAATTTACAATTTAGACATTAGCAAACACTCTTAATCAGAGCGACTTACAGTAAGCAAGGACAACAAATACATGAAATACATAGAAATGGTCATCAAGGAGTGTATATATAGGCAAGTAAGCTATAAGAACCTAACATCCATAGTAGAATATCTCTACAATGAAACTATGAGTATACAGTGCTACTGTATGTCTACATAGATTCATAATATGCTAAATATCTAAATTACATACCGGTAAGTTTAACCTTTGCATACGCATGTAGGGTTGTCGAGGCTATAGTGCAAGTGCTACGGCAACTGCTACGGGCTAAGATGGTTCTGAAGGGGTGGGTTTTCAGACTAATGGCGCAAGTAACCACATGCCACAAGAGTAGTAGCTACATTTTTGGTCAAAATTGAGGTGTAAATAAAAACAAACTCCTTCATGTTTTGTTTTAAAGAAAATCATTGTGAAAATTGCAGTAAATAAAAACTAGAACTAAATACCAAAGCAAAGGTAACTGCATGTTATAGATACACAATCTCTCAGGTTCTGTTCTGCCTGCCTTACACACAGTATGCGTTGGACCATATACGCCTGTCCCTGGAGCTTGGACTCTGAACGTTTTGCCTGGATTTGTTTGCCTGTTTTGTCTGTTTTCCCTCCTTCGACCTCTGTCTGATTCACTATCCTGTAGTAAAGGCCTTGTGTTTCAATACACTCTCTGTATGGAATCATTCATTCATCTGCACCTTTCCCCTGACACACATCCTGACACTGAATACTTAAACTGCACACACGCACGCACGCACGCACGCACGCACGCACGCACGCACGCACGCACGCAACGCGCACACGCACACGCACACGGACGCACACACGGACGCACACGGACGCACACGGACGCGCACACGGACGCACACACGGACGCACACAGACGCACACACGCACACACACACACACTGACACATAGACACATAGTTGACATTATGCAGATACACACATGCACACTGAACAGAGTTAATATTATGCACACACACACTGGGGCTGAATATACTTAACATCATGCTGTGTTTCATGGAGGGAAGCGCTCCTCTGTTATGCTAATCAGGCCAGATATCACCAGCAATTCAAGGTTAGCCAAACAGGAGTTTGTTTGGTTGCTGGGCACGCTCCACACAGTCCTGTGGCCCTATTTTCGTCAGTGCCTTAACCCTTATCCCTAAACGTCTTTGCCTTTTTTACTTCTTTTAAAAACATTTCAAAATTGTTCAACTAGTCGATGTTTGCAGATCGGCTATTTGAACTATTCAAACATGTTTATCAAAATTGTAAAAAAAAAAAAAGGCAAAGAAGTTTAGGGATAAGTGAGAGTAGTATAGCTACAGTAGCTACAAGGGATACCTAGCAAAAATAGTCTCACACGCGCACACACACACACACACACACACACACACACACACACACACACACACACACACACACACACACACACACACACACACACACACACACACACACACACACACACACACACACACACACACACACACAATTGATTGTAGTTAACCCTATACAGACATGCTGCATATGGAGCATTAGGCATGTCCACATAGGCAGTCAATGTCACTGCAAAGACAGGTATAGTACATGTGTTTCTACATGCAAAAACAGGTGAAGCTGGAGATGCAAAAATACAGTAAAAGCTGACAAAAACGTGTGTGTGTGTGTGTGCGTGCGTGCGTGCGTGCGTGCGTGCGTGCGTGGGTGCGTGCGTGCGTGCGTGCGTGCGTGCGTGCGTGCGTGCGTGCGCGCACTCACACACACGCACACTGTGTTTCTGTGTGTGTGTAAACTAACTGGCTAAATCTAAATCTCTCCATTGTTCTCTGCTCTCAGACAAATCAGCTTAGATTGCCTTAGTGTCTTCAGAGAGAGAGAGAAAAAGAGAGGAAGAGAGTGAGAGAGACAGAGAGAGGGGGGGTGAAAGAAAGAGGACCAGGAGAGGATGAATATTGAATGGAGGAGGAGAAGGGCTTACGAAGAGAAAGGGAGAGACGAGACAAAAGTGACACAGAGTGACAAAGAGGAAGATAGAGAGAGTAGGGGATGAGAGAGAGACGTAGGGAGGAGAGAGAGATGAGGGAGGACGAGAGCGATAAGGAAGCTCAGTATTTTGTGGGAGAAGGGAGCCAAGCCATGAAAGAAAAGAGTGAAAAAGGGATACATTCTGTGAAAATCAACATAAATAACAGAAGGGAGACTGAGACAAAATGGGAGGATATAATGACAGAGAGAGAGAGACATAGAGACATGACTGACAGACAGACAGATAATGGACAGAAGCACTGATGGTGAAACAGACGGCAGAGAGCAGAGAGAAATAGGGGACGGAATGACAGAGGGAACCTGCTGCAAAATGATCTTAATACGGTTTGGTTCCCGTCAGCGTGTCAAAGCAAAATCCACCATAACAAACATTATTTAGATTTTTGATTTCATGGGCTAAGAGTTAATTCAATACGGTGTCAATGTCTCTGCCTCGGCACAACACACACACCTCTGTCTCTCAACCAAAGGACTGAGACAAAGGCCTTTCTCGCACTGTAATCAGAATTTCACATTTAAACCCGTATAAACCCAGTATAAACCTGTATACTGGGGAAAACCTTAGCTAAATATAGCCGACTGACAGGCTAACAACGCTTTGCAACGCGACTAGTTGTGAGGTTGTCGATCGGCTATGTTCAGCAAAGCTTTTTAATGTAGCTATAGATGTAGAGCGAAAACAGAAGACACTATGACACTATAGAGCCCTGAGCCCTAGACTCAACAACATAAGGGGTTTTAAGTGCTTAACGTGAGGTCAGAACACATGATAAATGTTGTATTTTCTAAACTGGACCCTCGTCTGGTTCTGACAGACTGGTAGTGTGTGCAGGCTGGGTGGTGTGTGATAATCAGGGTGAAGTATTCCTTTGGTACAGCGACTGCGGCGGCGGACCCGGGAGAACAATAACGTGACACGACTCACGAGAGAACAATAACGCGACACTGATTTGTTTTTAGTTTTTTTATGTATTAATGCTGTAAAGTGGACATAGACCCCCTGGGGTGATTTTGTACTATAAATAAAATAAACTGAAACTGACACGAGACAGTATCACGCTAAAGGTTCACAAAGATTATTACACAAATAGGAACATATAGTGCTGGATCATAATGACATGACAACAATATATGAGACAAAGTGACGTGCCTAATGCAGCAAGGCTGACCTTGCTGGCGCTGAGATGTCTCTCGTAGCCTATATCTATAAAGTATGCTACAGTACAGGCAGTACACAATACATATCAAGTACACTGTATCTCAAGTTCAAGTACACAGACTTAGATGTACATGGACAACTCATAACATAACAATAAACAATACAATATTATTATTGTAGTAATAAACCCGTGTTTAGAGAGGCGTGTGCGAGCGTGCGTGCGTGCGTGCGTGCGTGCGTGCGTGTGAGCACGTGCGCATGGCGTGGGCGTGTGTGTGTGTGTGTGTGTGTGTGTGTGTGTGTGTGTGTGTGTGTGTGTGTGTGTGTGTGTGTGCGTGTGCGTGTGCATGTGCGTGTGTTTGGCCTTTCAAAGGTCAAACAGTAAGTATTGCCGTCTCAGTGGCTGGAGTGTTAATGTCATCTGATACAGAGCCTCATCACCGGTTGACTCGAGTCCCCAATGCAGGCGGAGAGCGCATTAACTCACCCGCCCATCCACATAAAAGGGGATGGGAAGAAAACGTATTTCTATGCTAATGGTGTTGACAAACGCGTTGTGATCGGCCAGCCCATTTGTTGAGCGGATCTGAATTGTGCCCTGAATTGAATTGAACTCTGAATGATCATATAATTGCATTTTCAAGCTCTGATGTATGTGCTGTGCTACGGGTGCATGGGACCACTGCTGTCGTCACCCTTGCCATAGCATTCCTGCTTGTTGGTCGTGACTGCCACTCTACTGTGGTGTATATCAATGTGGTGTCTATACCAGTAACTATATGGTGTGGTGTCTAGAAGACAAATTATGTTCATCCCAGAAACCATCGTTTGTTTTTCTCGCTATAGTTTTGTTACCTTATTCCCTTAATTCCTTTTGTTTTAAATTACCTTCTTTCAGTCATTTCTACATTGCCTCCTTCCCTGGATTTTGTTTGTGCCGTCCGTCCGCCTTCCTTCCTTCCTTCCTTCCTTCCTTCCTTCCTTCCTTCCTTCCTTCCTTCCTTCCTTCTCCCTGATGTCTTAAGTTCCATTACTCGTCTTCCCTCCATTCCTGCATGTCTCTGTGCTGCATTAGAGGGATGACAGAGTATAGGGTGCCCTCCGGGTTGTAGCTCCATCTCCTTTATCGCCTGAAATGGGTTTGTGCGCACGCACGGACGCACGCACACAAACACGCACAAAGAGTGGCAAGCACACAAATAAGCTCCAAGCCACAAAAACAAAAAAAGTGGCACACACACACACACACACACACACACACACACACACACACACACACACACACACACACACACACACACACACACACACACACACACACACACACACACACACACACACACACACACACACACACACACACACACAGCTTTTCTTCTGTGTGATTGTTATTTCCCTGTACCAGTGCTTGGCATTGATTCGCTTGCAAACCGTGTTCGTCGGACAGCTTGTCTTTCTGTCTACTGTGTGTGTGTGTGTGTGTGTATGTACAAAGTATGTCCACTTGTTATGTACAGCATATACAGCATGTGTGTATTATCATGTCTGTAGTTGTCTCTATTGTTTGTAGTTATTTGGGCCACGTCTGCCCACAGCATCAAGAACAATCCATCTAGCCAGTCTGCAGCTGCAGCCTACACAGACGCCAACCCAGGTGTATGGAAGTGATACAATTAAAGAACGAGGAGGAGTGCTAGAGGGTGAGGTAGAGTCTGAAGGAGTGCGTGTTCAGACTGTGGCGGAAAAAGGGATGGGAGCTTGGGAGCCAGGAGCGATATGAGACTTGGATGCCTGCATATAGAGACAGGAGGGACAGACCATAGACTTTCTAATCAAAAGCTATAGTCTTTGTGCAATTTGCATAAAAAACAACTTCGTATCAGAAATTACATTATGTATCTGTCGGACCAAAACAGTTTGCAAAAGATAAATTGAATCCAAACTAGGCTGTACAGTATTACCGCCCCTAGTATCTAAATGTAACCACAAGCCGGCAGATGCGACTTATATTCATTGGAATGCTGAATATAAGTAACCTCTGCTACCACAGGCCATCGTCCCTATTTGGTCGAATCTAACAAGCAAGCTGGTAAAAAGAAATCCCCCCTATATGATGTGTGTGTAAAGCAAAGAGAAGCAGAACTCAGTGGCATGGCTGATGTGACAATGGGGGAGGGAGACTGCAGTTATGATTATATTTCTCCCTACATAACATGTAACAGGGAAAATACTAAGGTGAATTTCACTCACCCAAACATCTGCAATCCGTCCCTTGTCTACCTTCACCATGGCACAAGCTACATCTCCTATGCACAACTCAACCGGCATGCCCAGTGTTCCATGTTTAGACCAGGTGTGACAGTGTGTCCAGTATTTTTCAGGACATGGTAAGACAATCGGAAAGGTATAATCGACTGACAGACTAACTATTTGTCTGTCAGTCGACTGTTGAATCGACTATTGAATCTGACACTATTGAATCTGTGCACTGCACCATGTGCCATACTGTACCAGGGGAGGCCACGCACACCATTGAGAAATGTGTGATCCATTCCAGTCATGAATGGAGCTCTTTGTGAAGAACAGCTACCGTATGTGCACTGTGCAGTTGATAACCAGTTTCAACCTACACTAGTATAGTGTCCCTATTTAGGGCATGTGAGGAAGAAATAATATTATGTTATTATGATTGGTTTATATGTAACCTTATTTCTAGTAGCCCTACATTACGTTGTTCATCTTACGTTATTCATATTTGTGCCCTTTGATATACCTTTCAGATGATGTAAGAGCCAAGATGTCTTTCTAAAGCCAAAACCACACCAAAGGGTCGGGTCGGGACAAAGCTAAACCACACCAATGCAACTCATTGAGTTGCGATGACGTGTGGTTTGGGCTTTAGGCCTGATAGTTATTGTACAGCTTGTCCTTGTAACATTGCAGTATAACTATGATCTGATTCCTTGTGCTCGTGGCGATTATTTAGGTCGCGCGGCGAAGTTGAGGCGCGGAGACGCAAGCGTGCGAGGTCCCCTTAAATTGTTGCCCGCGTGCTCTTTTCGTGCACATGCCCGCGGGCGACAACAGCTGGATTGTGGTAAACTTTTTTCCCACGCTACGTGGGCCCGTGCCCCTGTTGTATTATCAGAATAACACAACGCTATTTCAAAGTTATGTTTCGTTATAACAATGTTTGACCTTTGACAGTAGCATTCTACAGGTAGCCTATTTTCCTGAGAAAAAAGGCTAACATTAGCATTACTTTGCAACTCTGTTATTTGCAATCCTTTTACTGTGATTAGACAGGGGCTGTAATAACAGGGTTCATTTAGATATCTATGTATAATTTAGCATAAATGAATATTATGCTCATATCCCAAGATCAATAATTAATTTCACTTTCCTGTCACAATATATATATCATTCAACACATTATGAACCAATATGTGTCAGTGATGAAAAGTAATAAGTCAAATCTCAAATTGATACAATCTTGTTTTACATGTGTGACCTGACGTGCAAACAATTATGAAAGATCAAGTGTGTGGTTGTGGTTTGTAATTAGAAGCCAGTGTCTCACAGCGGTGTCACTGTAGCCTCGGGCAGCCTCAGAGTGTGTCACCATGGCTCCTGGTCACCCTCACTGTGACACAATCTGACATGGCATATCTTCTGGCAGTGGTTGAAAAAATACTCAAATTATTTACTTAAGTAAAAGTATCAATACTGCAATGTAGAAATAAGTAAAAGTCCGGAATTCTAAATGGATTTGAGTATTGGTATTGTGGGTGCCTTTCTTTGTTTTTCCTGGAAAAATGACATGATGGGAGCTATGGACAACAATGAATTTCACCCACGTTTTACCTGTAAAACTGTGATGTGACAATAAAGCTGATTCGGATTATATTATGCCATCTGTTGTATCGCATAAATCTACTAAAATACATTTAAAAATATATTTCCCCAAAGCAATAATGTCCACAACGCAAACTTTGTCTTTCGATGGTGTTCTGTGCTGAAAATAGCCTATCAAATGTTAACCTCGCGTCACCAGGCTTTCCACCTTGGAGGAAAGCCTGGTGACGCGTTACAAAAGTGCCAGTCTGGAGCGGATGATATCGTTACGTCATGTTGTAGTATTGTTTTGTAGTCATCAGGCAGGAAGAATCATCCGGAACTTCCTTTTCCCTCAAACCGGAAGAATAACAATAAAAAGCTTTGCAGCCTGCAGCTTTTATTAGTCTCGCGTTACCAGACTGTTGCCTCCGTGATTTCCAAACGCTTCATCATACAGTCTGGGCCAACCATAGAGTATATATAGGGCCAACGGAAGAGGTCTCATGAGTATGCGATAAAGCGGAAGTGGAGCCTCCTCGCCACTTCCGTTTCGTCTTTACAGTCGTGCACATTTATCCTAATATAAATAGAAAACATCTAAGCATATGTAGCTTGTTGCTTAGCAGAAAAGAAAATAAAAAATATATTTTCGTGAACGGAAATGGCAGCTTCCGTTACTCAGCTCATGGGGGCTATAGGTCCAGACTCTATCATTCGGAGATTGTGGAATAGTTGTCTGGCTACGCGAGACTAAGCTTTTATTGAAAAAAATTGGTTTGAGGGAAAAGGAAGTTCCGGATGATTGTTGACTACAGTACAAAACAATACTACAACATGACGTAGCGATATATCATCCGCTCCCGACCAGATCATAAACCCAAAAAGGAATGCTGCCCAGGCTAATCAAATGTACAAGCTCATGCGACTTGTAGATCTGCTATTTTCACACATAGGGACACCGGGTTGAAAGTGGTATAAATCAAATTCCTGGCATGTGTACAAGTCAAATGTGCGCATTAAAACACGCGCACACACACACACACACACACACACACACACACACACACACACACACACACACACACACACACACACACACACACACACACACACACACACACACACACACACACACACACACACACACACACACACACACACACACACACACACACACACACACAGAGAGAGAGAGAGAGAGAGAGAGAGAGAGAGAGAGAGAGAGAGAGAGAGAGAGAGAGAGAGAGAGAGAGAGAGAGAGAGAGAGAGAGAGAGTAAAAAACAGGTACTGACAGGGCAGTTTGACTGACAGTTGTGATGTCAGGAGGAGGACAGGGCGGGAAATGGATGATGAATGGATTTGTCAGCGAGCCAGAGTCCTTGTGATGGAGAGGATATCAATGATGAAAACACAAAATACATGCTGGCTGCCTGGCTCTATCATGGACAACAGAATATAAGTGTTTCTCAACCCTGGTATGTCAGACCCAGTCACCCATGCAGGGTAGGCTATAGTTTAGGCTACAGTGTTTATATGACCTCTAAACTGGTGCTTTCTGGAACACCGGGTGAAAATGTAAAACTATTGGGTGTTTAGTCTAAATAGGCTGATTTCCTGTAGTTGTATTTCACTGTGTATTTAAATATTTGCTAGGCTATATTGAATTTGAAATTATTTCCGTGATGGGATCAAATAGGCTATTTGATTCAACTGAAATCAGCTTTACCCATTGTGGATAATAGCACTTTCCTTCCTGATCAATCTATTACACATAAAACCTGGCTATACTAGACTATACTCAGAGGCATCAAATCAATTAAATCAGAAGCTACATTAATCTAATCTGGTTGATTGCACCGAAAATGACATTTCATCTTTGGTTAATTAATCTGAAACTCATTTGCTGTGTGTCAGCACTGCGGTGGGGACTGGGAGAGCAGTCAAAATTGATATGAAGATTTAGCGACGGTATATGAAATTATATGGCTCCCCTGTTCTACTCCACTCTAAAACCTTATCGTTTTCAACCCAAACAGCAAGCATAAAATTGATTCTTTCAAGTGCCTGTAGTTTCCGCCCATATGGTTTAACATCGACATTCCCGGGTGCTACTTTTTCCAACATAATCAAACGTGGGCCATGTTTTTCTTTCATCCTGTGAAAGTATAATCTTGTTTGCATGCAATTAGTTTGGCTTGCGTGATCTCTATTAATGTCGAGCACTGATTTCCCTTGCTGAAAGGCGGATCTCTTGATCCATGATGCGTGAATAATTATCTAACGGTGTTTGGATGCTCAGTTGAAGTTGACAATAGTAGCATAATAAGAGCTAGAGTGATGTGTTATTTTATTTTAATTTTTGTCATATTTTTCGGACATAGGCCTATAGACAGCAAACGCTGTCGAGGAACGGTCCCAAGCAACCAGTCTCCCTCTGCTGGGTTTATCCTCAGTGGGCACTGATGTGTTTCTTGCACAACATAACAAAAGCCTCACACACGCGCGTACACACACACACACACACACACACACACACACACACACACACACACACACACACACACACACACACACACACACACACACACACACACACACACACACACACACACACACACACACACACACACACACACACACACACACACACACACACACACACACACACACACACACACACACACACACACCCTCCTCCCTCCCCTCCCAAGCTTCTGGTCCATCCCTGCTCTCTCCTCCTCTCTCCTCACCACATCGCATTCGCTCTCCTCCCATTGCTTTGCACCTGCTCCTCCTCCTCCTCCCCGCTGCCTGTTCAGTGTTCACAGTCAGTCACAGACTCAAAAGGCAGCATCTCATCCGCGGCAGGAGGGCTGCTCCTTTGCGGCGGTCGGTCGTCCGGGTCGTGTCCATTTACCCTGCTCTTTTTGGAGGACCTTTAAATGGGATTTACTGACTTTTACTGTCTTTCCTTCGTCTGAGAGGAGAGAGCAGGAGCACTACTTCTACTGTTATTCTAGAGAGGGGACTAGAAGCGACGGGAAGCGGTCTCCACGGGACGGGTCATTATATGGACGGGATATAGGCTAGCCTATACGTGACTGACGGATGGTTTTACGCATCGGTGATAACTTTATATGGTTTTTATGTTTAGGTTTAAGAGTAGCCAAGCTCAAATAGATGTTGGAAGAAGAGGCATTCGGAGAAAAGGGGGTTTGGATGAGCGGACCTTTGCTTTGCGTGTTCGTGGGATGCGTTGCGATGGAGTGAGTGAGAGGGCGCACCGTCACCACCACCGTCCCGCTCGGATGTTTCCCCCCGTAACTTCACCCGCGTATAGTCATGAAATCGGTCTTTTTCAGCCGCTTCTTCATCCTCCTGCCCTGGGTTCTCATCGTCATCATCATGATCGACATAGACACGAAGAGGACGGTTCGGTCTCCGGCCGCCGGTCGGCAGAATAAGGCGCAGCAGCAGCGGACGGCCCGGACCGGCGCCGCTCCTCCCGGGGCCAACCAGACCGCTCTCCCGGTGATCTACGCCATCACCCCAACCTACACCCGTCCCGTGCAGAAGGCGGAGCTCACCCGGCTGGCCAATGCCTTCCGACAGGTCCCCCGGTTCCACTGGATAGTGGTGGAGGACGCGACGTCGCGCACGGAGTTGGTGGCGCGCTTCTTGGCTCGGTCCGGAGTTCCGTACACGCACCTGTACGTGTTCACGCCCCGCCGGTTCAAGCGCACCGGGATGCCCCGCGCCACCGAGCAGAGGAACGCGGCTCTGAACTGGCTGAGGCAGCACCGCGGCAGAAAAGACCCGGGAGTGGTATTTTTTGCGGACGATGATAACACATACAGTCTGGAACTGTTTGAAGAGGTGGGGATGTCATTTATATGCATGTTTAACCTTTTTAACACTAATCATTGCATCAATTTTGGTAGGTCATTATATATGTTGAGCTTGTTTCGTTTTGTTTGAGAATCAACCACTTTCATATACTGAAGAGCTGAACCTATAGCTTACTTTTGTTGCAGGCTGCTTGCCTGAAGGTAGGTAGGGGTGTGTGTGTGTGTGTGTGTGTGTGTGTGTGTGTGTGTGTGTGTGTGTGTGTGTGTGTGTGTGTGTGTGTGTGTGCGCGCGCGCGCGTGCGCGTGCGTGTATGTGTGTGTGTGCGTGCGTGCGAGAGAGAGAGAGAGAGAGAGAGAAAGGGAGATATTGTGCTATTTGTGCATGGCTGAATGATATAGGATATAGGAGAGAGAGGGCTCGGGGGAGAGGGGAGAGAGAGAGAGAGAGAGAGAGAGAGAGAGAGAGAGAGAGAGAGAGAGAGAGAATGGGAGATATTGTGTATGGCTGAGAGATATAGGATAGCAGAGAGTGGAAGAGGGAAAACAGAGATTTGTTTGTGCAGAATAATAGAGATGAGCGAGTGAAAGAGAGATGGAGAGAAAGTGTGTGAATGAAAAGATACAAAGAAGAGCAGTGTGTGTATAAGCCATTTGGTATGAAAGAGAGGATTGAGTTAATCTAAGCATGAAGAAGAGGGACTGAGTGAGCTGCTGACAGAGATAGTGTGCAAGGAGCTCTAGGCTACACAGTAAAATCCCCAGTGTTGAATTTAACAAATTGATAATTTAACAGAGGATTTGTGCAGGATGTGTTTTGTATAATACAAATCAAAGAAAAAAAAGTAACTAAAGTTTTCAAATAAATGTAGTATACAGTACAACATTTGCCTCTGAGATCATGAGATGTAATGTATAGTAGAAGTAAATAATTGGAAATTGGAAATACTCAAGAAAAGAACAAATAACTACAAATTATACTTAAGTAGGCTACTAGTTACTTTCCACCACTGTGCAGGTAATACCAGGCATGCAGTTCACCATAATGCTTATTGGGCAGGCTTGGCCACCATTCTCATTCCCTGTGCTATAGGCCTAAGGTATAGGCCTTCATGATGCCGGTATCTTTGGTTCACTGACATGACAGCACCGCCACTGCGTTTATCACACCATGGAGTCCAATTTTCTGCATGTCCACATGCCCATCACTGCTACTGGAACGTGAAATGTGATTGAAATGCACTGTCAGTAACAGAGCTGTGTGCACGCGTGCATGTGTGTATAATGTGAGTCAGAGAGAGAGAGAGAGAGAGAGAGAGAGAGAGAGAGAGAGAGAGAGAGAGAGAGAGTTCAAACCACATGTTTGTTAAAGATAACTTGCTTTATGCCTGTGTGCAGGTGGTAGCGCATTTGTGTCAAGAATGGATTTTGTTCGGTCAAGGACAGGTAGATGTGTGTGTGTGTGTGTGTGTGTGTGTGTGTGTGTGTGTGTGTGTGTGTGTGTGTGTGTGTGTGTGTGTGTGTGTGCACGTGTGTGTGTGTGTCACCGTGTGTTACATCCAGCCTTAATGCAATAGGACTGCTGGCTTAATTTATACTCTGTCGTACAACCGAGTATACATCAGGCTGATCTTCTGCAAACAAACGCAAGCTCAAGATCAAATGTCATTCCTGCTAAAGCACGTCCCCACTGCCCTCGTCAACGAGATTGCAGTCTAGCTCTTCAGTCAATGAGGAAATACGAGATGCTCGTAGTAGGCCTATAAGAAACTGACACCGACCACACAGACCTTGACTGTTGGTCACACTTTCCACAAAAGAATAGTTTCAAAACACAACATTCCAATGTTTTTAAGACGTAAAATACCCTTGTTTCTAGTACAATCGCAGGTACATTTACCTAAACATTAACACCAATTTCCATAAAATTGAGTCATATTCATAAAAGAGTAAAAAGCAGGGTCTTTGTGTAATATTAAAAGTATAAGTCACTGGCATTGAAAGCTTAGCCTGCCTCAAAACCGTTTCAATTGGTTAAGCAGGAGAAGTCCTTGGAACTCTGTCCGGACAACATCTTCACACAGTACAGGACCTGTTTATTACACAATAAAGCAAATGATAAAATAACATCTTTGAGGGGTGCTTGCCTCCCCTGTCAGCCCAGGGCTCCTTTAGTCCTATAAAAGTTTTGCCCTTTACTTGCCTTTAGTTTAGGTGAATCTATTTACTCACTTTCCACCAGTTGTGCAGAGTATTAGTTACTCTGTAGCCTACATTTACACAAGTAGCCTACTACAATTTTGAGTAGTTCCAATTTTCAGTACTTGTACTTCTACTCCACTATACATTTTATTATTGCAAAACATACTTCAGCCCTATATACATTTTGGCCATTTGAAATAGCAATCTACAAGCTCACAATGCGTCGCATCGCATTGTGAGCTCAAACATTTTACACATTTGAAAACTTGTGAAATGGGACCCCCTGCATAATGATTATACTTTCTAAGTACATGATACCAATAATGCTGTACTTTTACTCAAGTACATTTTGAATTACTGACTTTTAGTGTTTTTGCATTGCAGTATTGATACTTTTACTTAAGTAAAAAATTTGAGTACTTTTTCCACCTCTGCTCTTTGCCTTGAGGTGAATGTATTTACTCTCTTTCCACCTCTGTGACACTAATCTACTGCTGTGTTCCTTGAGCCGTGCAAATCACTGCAAACTCACAGCCAGGCTATTCACGGCAAGGCAAGATCTACAGTTGGGTGCCACCGATATTGTCCCTTATCATTTGACCCATTTAGGCCTGACCTCAAAATTTAAAAAAATCCTTCTAATTCCTCCAGTTTTCTGAAATAAATATTTTCACGATTTTTCAAAATAGCTATTTTTCAATAGCTAAAATGTTTAAAACACCAAAAGGGGTTCCCGCCCAAAATGGGTTAACTGTCCTTTTGCGCAGATCACGCAAACCTCAGCAAAAAGAAAAGGACAATATCGATGGCCTCCAACTGTAGTATTTTGTACTTCTTTGCCTTTGTGTAATTTCATCCACAAAGGCAATTCAAAGTGCTTTACCAATTTAGGCATTTAAAGGAATAAAAAGGAAACAATCCACAAGGCTATGGAAGAAATAAAATAGAGATAGGCCTACAGCATTAATGTAAGGCTGTTTTACCATTTTCTGCTCGGTCAGTTGCACAATAAGCAAAATCCAATGCCTAAACTTCATCTTAAATCCTAATCTTAACCCCTATAACCTAAACGTTGAAATGCAACGCACGAAAAATGTAACATTTTTCTGGTCCAGAAACGTTGTCATTGAACGTTTCTGGGGAAATGTACAGTGACGTTTCCCCTGCAGATGATTGGGTTGCATTCCGTGTGCAAGGGTGTTTTTGTTTAGCCAACAAGTGTAAATTACCCAGGCCCTATGCCCAAAATAGCAAAAAAGTATCTAGCTCACAATGCATCGCAATTCGATGCATTGTGGAGCAGCTTGTATAGATCTGCTATTTTAAAATAATGCAGATTTTGAAAATAAATAAAATCCAACAGCCTCTAGCACTGTAAATGCAGTGGCAGTTGGATTTGTTTATTAACATACCACCTCCACAGCCATCCCCTCCCCTCTTCTTTAATTAGCCTGCTCCCCTGTGAAGCTAATGGCCTGTCATAAAGGCATAATAACCTGTCATATGGCGGTAATAACCTGCAGAAGATGCCTGCCGGGTCCTTTCGGATGATGGCTGGCGCTGTGTTCTGGTGTCTCGATTATCCAATATCCACCACACAAACAAAGCACTTGTGAAATAATCGAATGTGCAGACTGGCTCTAAAATGGTTACGGTCAGATAGGTGGTTGTCTGAACTGCAGAGCCAACCGATATCTCCATATAGGCATGTATGGAAATCTGGTTGTCCAGAACCGCGGTCCGCCGATCTGACCGATATGCCCATTATGGGAATATACTGACTGAAGGACAGACAGGGATCTCCATATATGGGAATAAAAGGGACACAGACAGACAGACAGACAGACAGACAGACAGACAGACAGACAGACAGACAGACAGACAGACAGACAGACAGACAGACAGACAGAAGTATTCTGATGATGGCTTATTGCATAACCGGGTGGGACATGCATTCCCTAGTTGCATCGTCCTGAACGGTGCCCAATGTACACTGCCGGTCTAGTCCTACTATAAATGCATGAAATCGCTGCGTGCATGTCAGTGCGTACTTGTCCTTGTGTGAACAGAGTGGTGCAACTCCGTGTAGGGGTCCCCGGAACTTCCAGACCCACAGGAACGCGCCCAGGGTGCCGGCCCAGTTCCGGCCAGCCGCCCGCGTCCGAAACGGTTGAGAAATGACAGAGTTACCATGTGGGGTCCCTGGGGGGGTTCCCAGAACTTCCAGACCCACATTAACGCGCCCAGGGTGCCGGCCTGGTTCCGGCAAGCCGCCCCGTGTCCGAAACGGTTGAGAAATTACACTGTGACGCTATGTCCGTGCTCGGCAGGGACCCAGGGACCCAGGGAGGGACCCAGGGACCCAGGGAGGGACCCAGGGACCCAGGCAGAGACCCAGGCAGGGACCCAGACAGGGACCCAGGGACCCAGGGAGGGACCCAGGGACCCAGGGAGGGACCCAGGGACCCAGGCAAAAATACTAAGGAACTTTCCGACTCTTTAAGTATAACAATTGACCCTTGTGGAATCTGTGGTGATACACAGAATCTATTTAAATTATGTGTATTTAGCTTTTGACAGAAGTCCAGAGCAATGATGCTGCTGAACTTCCTGCATAAGCAGAATGAGTTGGATCCAACACTGAGTAAAGGCAGGGTCCCAGCGGCAGAGCAGAATGAGTTGGATCCAACACTGAGTAAAGGCAGGGTCCCAGGCAGGGACCCAGGCGTTGGATCCAACACTGAGTAAAGGCAGGGTCCCAGCGGCAGAGCAGAATGAGTTGGATCCAACACTGAGTAAAGGCAGGGTCCCAGCGGCAGAGCAGAATGAGTTGGATCCAACACTGAGTAAAGGCAGGGTCCCAGGGAGGGATCCAACACTGAGTAAAGGCAGGGTCCCAGGGAGGGATCCAACACTGAGTAAAGGCAGGGTCCCAGGGAGGGATCCAACACTGAGTAAAGGCAGGGTCCCAGGGAGGGATCCAACACTGAGTAAAGGCAGGGTCCCAGGGAGGGATCCAACACTGAGTAAAGGCAGGGTCCCAGGGAGGGATCCAACACTGAGTAAAGGCAGGGTCCCAGGGAGGGATCTAACACTGAGTAAAGGCAGGGTCCCAGCAGAATGAGTTGGATCCAACACTGAGTAAAGGCAGGGTCCCAGGGACCCAGGCAGGGTAGTTGGATCCAACACTGAGTAAAGGCAGGGTCCCAGGGTCCCAGGCAGAGTAGTTGGATCCAACACTGAGTAAAGGCAGGGTCCCAGGGACCCAGGCAGGGTAGTTGGATCCAACACTGAGTAAAGGCAGGGTCCCAGGGTCCCAGGCAGAGTAGTTGGATCCAACACTGAGTAAAGGCAGGGTCCCAGCGGCATAGCAGTTGGATCCAACACTGAGTAAAGGCAGGGTCCCAGCGGCATAGAGTTTAGTATTCCCTGGATCCTCCAGGCACCACATAAAGAGTGAGAGTGCTTTTGGACACAAACGAAGTTGACGGATCTAAGAAAGGAGTGAGAGGGATTATCTCTCCAGTCAGAGCAGAAATCAACCTCCTGCATAGCAGACTGACATCGTTGAGTATATGAAAAGTAAGCACCTCGCACCGTCCCGTTTTCCCTCCGTACCATGGTACAAACAACCATGGTGATGGATACAAACTGCTGCAACACCCCTACCACCACCCTCATGAAATAAACATGGGGTATGTACTGTAGCAAATGTTTAACAACCCCTTCTCCTCACATTTCTTTTAGGCAAGTGGAGTCAGTGGGGAAAGCCAGGTGGAAAGGGCACTTTGCATGGAAGACACAGTAAAGCTGTGTGTTTCCTTCTCTGTTCTGCACATTAGCCAGGTCTCAGCCCTGCTGGTTTTATTACGTGCACCACATACCTCTCCGGCAGCACCCGACAGGGGTTCCAGCAAATGGAACGACGCTCATTTAATGCCTTCCATGCATTTATGCAGTCAGTGCCTATACCTCGCACACTCCCGTTGGTTTTGTTAGGGTGCATTTGCGTTGTGCCCTCAGGGCTGACTGTGGGCTGCTGTGCGAAAAAGCTGGTTGAGTTTCACTTGAAGAATTTCATTCCACAACAAGACAACCACCATTTTGAAAACAATTTAAACACATTAATCCTTATACTTATTACAAACACACATATCGGCTACACAATAAAATCCTGAGTGTTCCTTTAACTCAGAGAGGATTTTACTGTGTTGTTCAAGCATACAAAGGAATATAGTTTACATTTTGCATTCTGCATGTAGATAATTATGCTATGGAATTAATCACATTATTTATTTGTTATAATATTCTTTCATTCACATTAAAGCTTTTAAAGTTTGTTTTTTATGGTCAAATTTTCTTAAGCTCAAGGACCACCCCCCCCCATGCAACAAATTTGTGTCTTCAAACCATGTGACTCCCATTGGAAATGCATTGAGGCGGCCATGACACACAGAACACCCAGGACACAAGTGTGTCTTGCGTGTGTCTTAGGTGTGAGTGAGGCCTTTTAGGGCTCCAATTTTGTCGCAGCCTTTACCCGCAGCGCGGCTCGCAATTCAGCCACTGCCCGAAAATTACGAATATAGGAGCTTTCTCTGTCCCTTAATGGTATTTTCGTCCCGCGTCACCGGTATTTGCGCCTAGAGGTGTGGTCATGGGCGTGTTGGCACGCTTTCCCCTAAATTGCTATTTTGGTCACATACATTTGGGAAGTCGATAGTGGAGTTTAAAAGCACCCGTAAGCCGTGCCAAATTAGTTCGGTAGAGTAGGCTGCCTCATCTCTCCTTATTCTCCTATCTCTTTGTAATTGTAATCAGAAGAAGTCGAGTGCCTACAACTTCCTTGTGTCCATTGTGTTTATATAATTGTATAGTCAAATTTGTGTGCGATTCCATTTCCATTTGCTCTTTCAGTTCATGATCACCCCATAGCAGCAAATGGGGTTTATTGACCGAACTTTCCTTTTCGCTTCATACCGTTCCGTAGAGACGGCCTACACGCACCATCTATATACCAAATGAAAGCCCTAATTTCGTAGTTTACATAGAACTTTTTTTTAAAAAATGAGCAAGATTTGAGCGAGTTGTGACTCAATGAAAAGAGTGGGGGGGTGCAGCAGTGAAACTTCAGGGCAGCGGCTACCGTATGAAGCAATATAGCACTAACGGGCAACGGATAAGGGATCTATTAGGCAAGGGCACGTGGACTGGCGATTGGTTAAATGTGGTTTAATTATTGTAACGCCCCAAACCACACCTATGCAGGTAACAGAGGTGTTTAAGGGATTTAGACAGGTAATCAAAATACCAACTTTAGTGGGGGAACACCCTTCCCCCACTCCTAAATCCCCAAATAGTGGCTTTAGAAAGATGAGACAAAAATGGAGCCCTTAATGTGCTGGCTAACCGTGTAATCTTGATGACTTGGTTTTGAATCCAGACTATCGACTGAGTGTCACTGTCAACTCTTCTGTTCTCCATCACGCCGGGAACGTCAGTGTTTTCACCGGATGCCAGCATGGAAGAGAGTCGTTGTCAGTGACAGCAAGTAGGCCAGCGTTTGTAGAGTGACTACAGTTAGTGTGCTCATGCAGTACTGTCAGCAGGCCTGTCAATCAGACAGGACCTTCATCAAACCATCCTTCATAACAATATGAAGTCCATCAGTCCTCAAGAGCTGTATAATGTCTGCCCATCTATCTTAGTGCACAGTCAGGAATTTCTCTGCCATAGTTTTATTGTCTATGCTGGCCAGGCCACAAAAATAGAAGATAAAAATATATCTTAAAAAGTATATTCAATCCATAGAGTGTAAGTCACTATAAGCTTAAAGCTTCAAGCTATACACTCAGCGTGCACTTCCACTCATTACACGTCTCTATGCGTCTGCAGATAAACTGGCAAAACACTAGCATCAAATGTCTTGTGCATGCATGCCGCCTAAAGGCCAAGGCAATGTTTTTGCTAGAACAGCCTTGGAATGTAGATCTTACAACAAGACCTATGTTGATTTATCAGTATTTTAAATTATTATGGAGACATGTGATAAAAGATTTTAATATTCCATACCGGTTGGCTATAATTGGCTTCAAAACATTTCGGGGAAGAACTCATTTCACCCCCCATTTCACATGGGTCCGACCCATCTGAAATTTCGCATTATTGCAGGGCCTTTAAATGCAGAGACAAAGTGATTTCATTTAAAGTATGTTAATATAATTAAGCATTTTAATTTGCAGATTTCACAGCATTATCTCTTCCTTTTTACAATTCATATTTCAGCATGCTCATGCACACATGGATGCACACACACACACACACACACACACACACACACACACACACACACACACACACACACACACACACACACACACACACACACACACACACACACACACACACACACACACACACACACACACACACACCCTTGCAGTCCGCTAATCTCCAGACTAATGGCTTATTCCGTTAGTAGACGTTGCTTCATGTTCCACTTTTCAACTGCATGAATTTCAAAAGCCACCATGCAAAATCATCCAAGAGAATACAATATTATAATACCAGCAGACTGCACATCAGATGCTTGGTGCCCCTAGGATTATGTGTTCAAAATCCAGTCCACGTATGCTTCAGAACTATCTTTGACACATTTCTTAGTTCGACCAAAGATTGAAAAACTGTAAATGGTTTGTCCTGCAGGGTACAAACCCATGGATGGCCTGTCGAGGAGAGAGTGACATAGCCTACTGTAGCCATAAAGTGTGTGGTACAGTAACTGAGTAACTCCATGTCTCAAGAGATTGGATGGCTGTATGTTTAATTTTCAGTCTTTGACAGCTAACATCCAGAAAACCATAGAACGCTGCTTGGAGTCTGTTATCAAAGATAGTGGCTTAATAATTAAAGTCCTTGCTTTAAGATCATGTGGACATGGAATAAAATCTTGTCTTTTCTCTTGACTCTTGACTTTTGAAAGCTAACCTCCAAAACAATACAGTACAGTCTGAGTCTGACTGTATATAATGATTCATCTGAATCAGAGCTGGAAACTGCCTGAAGTCAGTTGTATATCCACTGACTCCACTGTGGCTTGGTGGTCAACACACATGAATATATTAAGATTGTAGGTTCAAGTCTTATCTCTACTTCATTAATGAACTTAATTAATATTTTGAAAGTTGACATAGAACGCCGAAGTCCTGACGTCACTTGCTCATCCCCTGGTTCGTGGAAGTTTTCCTCTATAACATAGGGTCATCTTAAAATCGTCTCATGAATTGTGGTCCAAAAATAAACAAACTGCCTCTGCGATATTGTCGGGGAGGTGCCTCTGTATCGTTTATGTCAGTCAGTCCCTCATATTTGATAGTCTGTTTTTAGTGAAAATGTAACTAATTCAGCAGCAGTAACATTAGTGTTTTCTCACAGTCAGTTGATTCTTCATATCATATCCATATGAGTGAAACGGCCGGGATGATTTGCTTATTTTTCAATCATAGTTCTTGTATGAGGCGATCTAAAATCCCCCTATGGGGATTACAATGCAAATAAAAAGTACATGAACCCGTGGACTTAGCGCCCTCTACCAATATTGACGTCAGACTTTGGTGCTCTATTGAGGGGAATATGAACATCACACCTCTCTATTGAGAGCTGGAAGATGTAAAGTATGTAATATAACATTGTATGATGCCATGGAAGATAGTATTTGCAGGGAATCAAGTCTAAAAGACACAGGCACACAGTCAGGACAAATTTGATCAAAAGCTGTCGTATCTCTGAGTTCCCTCTGGGTCTACAGAGGAAAGGAGAGAGGAGGAGGGGAGCGCCAGAGAGAAATGTGAAATACAATTTCATTAAACCCCTGTGAGCAATTATCATAATGACATTCAGTGGTGACGAGGAGGCAAGTTATTTATCTATATTTATTTATTTATTTTATATGTTAGTGAAGCGAAGTGGAAAGGAGAGAGAGAGATAGACTGCCTGAGAAATTGCCCTTTGGTCTAGACTAGAGGAGAGGAGAGGAGGAACCCAAAGACACATGGGAGCAGAGAACAGAAAAATACAGAGTGGAGAAGAGAGCCAACTAGAAAAAGTGCCCTTCTGGGCACAGGTCTCCACCAGGAGGATAGGAGTGTGTGTGTGTGATGTTTGGCAAAATGTTTAGGAGCAATATAAACGTGTGTGTGTGTTGTGTGTGTGTGTGTGTGTGTGTGTGTGTGTCGCGGCTTGGCCTGTTGTAGCGCCACCATGATGCTGATTTGAAAACGGTCAAGTGGCATTTCTTCCAAAGCCTAGTGCGAATATGCATGCACAGTTTCACCACAATCGGACGCTGCGTTGAGTAGTTGTGGCGATTTGTACAAAATGGGTACAAAGCGGGCTACTCCTGAAAAGTTTAGGAGCCAATCGTAGCCAATGAGGGTGGATTATGAGAAATCAAACAAACCCGTCTTGATCACATGACTATGGAGAGCATGTGTACCGATTTGCGTGAAATTTGGATACAATCTGAAGGAGTAATATTAGAAAATGTGTTTTACATATGTCGGCCTCCTGGTGGCGCTATAAAGAGCAGATGTGAAACATTCCAGGCAAAGGTTTTTCCTTGGCCTCTAGGGAGTTGGCATACAAAGTTATTCACAGATCCGTGCAGTTAGAGGTAAAACACTTTTCGGCCAGTTATAGCGCCACCATGAGGCTGAGTTGAAAATGTTCATGTGGCATTTCTTCCTCTGCCTAGTGGGAATGTGCGTGCACAATTTCACGGAAATCACATGATGTGTTCATGATTTGCAGCATTTTGTTTGAAACCGAGCACTCCTGCAAACTTTGGAAGCCAATCTTAGCCAATCAGGATAGAGTCTGAGAAATCTGAAAGACCCGTTTCGTTGAATGGCTCTAGAGAGACTGTGTACCAATTTGCGTGATGTTTGGACAAAATATGTAGGTGTACTGTCCAAAAACTTGTTTTGCACAAAGCGGCCTCCTGGTGGCGCTATAACAGGCCATTCTGGAAATTTTGGGGCAGAGGTTCATCGTTGGCATCCAGGGAGTGTGTGTGCAAAATTTGGCATCGACCGGGTTAACGGTGCCGGAGATTAGCTGTTCACAGACGGACGGACACACGGACGGACGGACACACGGACACACGGACGGACGGACGGACGGAGTGCAAAACATACTCTCTCCCCATGCCTTCGGCCCTGTGGAGACAATGAGATGTTTAGGAGAGGTTATGAATACATGACAGTATAGGAGCCTACAACAGAGCTTATTGAAAGTGAAAGGCGAGGGGAAACCATGCAGGACTGTGTTGAGGACGCTCAAGAAAAGGCTTAGACAGCAAACAACCTGAGTTTATGATCAGTCTCCTTTCGTGTAGTTAAGAATGGAATTCTTGTATTGATGCATGGTGCCCTCCTTATATAGTAAGTAGCCTTGACAAGCTGGAGCCTATCTCCTGTTTCTGTAGCGTGAGGCAGCTTGATGTACAAGTACACCCCCTGGACATGACGCTAGTATGTCGCAGGGACTTACCCCCAATCCATCCCTTGATGCTGAGTGTCAAGCAGGGAGGCACTGGGTCCCATTTTTAGAGTCTTTGGTATGACCCGGCCAAGTTGTACACCTAAAATAGCCAATCAACCAGCTCACAACGTGTCTCACATTGAGAGCTTGTAGGGATCTGGGCAAAAAGAACATCATTTAAATAACAGTAAATCCAATAAATACAAGAATTATCAGTCACTATAGGCCAATGCCCCTATGGGACAACGGCTATTGTGAACACAAATTGTGACTAATGGAACCGTGTCAGCCTCAGGTCATGGTGGTGATAGTTGCCGTATTGGTGTGGGTGAGTTTGGAAATTATGAAAGCAGAGCAGTGAACAATGGCAAACGCTGTCATGAAAACCCAAGTACTGACTGAAGTCCAAAATGGATTACGGCAGCCTGATGTCCCATTACATGGCATACTTTATTGTGTTTATGTAAACTGAACTAGAATAATACACTTTATGATAAGCATGGGCCGCATTCAGATAAGTTGTAATTTTGCATTTGTCTATGAGCTATGATATGCGTATAGACCCTCTCTGGATATAGAGTAAATTATAGGCTATGTTGTTGGTGAATAGAATTCACATATACACTTCCTTTTCCCTGTCTAAGCCATTCACACATGAGCACTCTATATGAGATAAAAAAGCGTTCACCATTCTATTTTTTTTTAAATAGTTGGTGTGAACTCTGCCATCATGGACAATTTTCAAACTATATTTTTATGGCCCTTAACTCAGCGGTTCCTAAACCTTTAAGCTTGAGACCCCAAAAAAGGATGTGTCCTCCAAAAAATAAAAAAATTAACAGCTGATCTACAAGCTCCGACACTCCAAGTTAAAGTGTAAATTCATTTAAATACCTTATTTGCATACAGTTGAAACCTAGCTCAACTTTCTTTTGTCGTCAAGTCGGCAAGATCTCTGTCATTCATAATTCCGCCCGTGTCTCTAGTCATGGCCATGCGTTCACTGGAAACAATTGACTCCAGGTCACTTGGTCTCTTGTTATTGCTGCTGGTGTGGACGCAGGGTGAGAGTTATGAGCTGTCACTCAAGTACAGTACATGGGGAACACACACCATTGTGTTTAATTCATAGATGTAGGTGTCTATTGCAATGGTCCCCCTGCCTCCACCTAGAGTTTCCCCCCATAAGATCGACTGGAGATATACACTGACAAGTCCCAGGAGGGGTATCTCACTTGTCACTTGTCACAACATGTCACGTGGTCATGCAGTAAATGCTACGGGCACACAGGTCAGATGGTCATGAAGACATGTCATATCAGCAATCCCTCTCCAATTCAGTTTATAAGAAAGCTTTCTTTAGGGCAGCCGTAGCTTAAATGGTAAATGGTGCATGTATATAGCACCTTTATCCAAGGAGCTTTACATAGATTGTGCATTATATTCACCCAAGCACACTTCGACACTAACTCTGGGGGAGCCCGGGTTCGAGCTGGCAACCTTGTGGTTACCATCTGGCCACTCTACCCCTGAGCCACCGCCGCCCCTTAGTACCGCTTCTTAGTGGGTAGAGAGGCCTCCTCAAAGGAGCTTTATTAAACATAAAACATGTGTTTACATTGCCAAAGCAAGTGTCAAAATATAATAAAAACAATTTAAGAAAAAGTGGAAAGTATATACGGCCATCGATATTGTCCTTTTCTTTTTGCTGAGGTTTGCGTGATCTGCGCAAAAGGACAGTTAACCCATTTTGGGCGGGAACCCCTTTTGGTGTTTTAAACATTATGTTATAATTTAGCTATTGAAAAATAGCAGATCTACAAGCTCATAGCGAGGCACCGAGTGCCGCGCTACGAGCTTGTAGATCTGCTATTTTTTGAAAAATCTTGAAAATGTGGCTCAAATCTTTGAATATATATTCTCTCAGAGCGAACTTTTAACTCAAACTTTGCTTCTGGGTAGAGATACTGTATTGGTATCGGGAAAAGTATCGGATCGTCCCTTATTTGTCCCTTATTTGTCCCCTTTTGGTGTTTTAAACATTATGTTATAATTTAGCTATTGAAAAATAGCAGATCTACAAGCTCATAGCGCGCCACCAAGTGGCGTGCTACGAGCTTGTAGGTCTGCTATTTTTGAAAAATCGAGAAAATATTTATTTCAGAAAACTGGAGGATTTAGAAGGATTTTTTTAAATATTGAGGTCAGGCCTAAATGGGTCAAATGATAAGGGACAATATCGGTGGCACCCAACTGTATAACTGAATTTCCCCCACAGGATAAATATGGTTTACATTATTTCTCAGTGATTGCCTCATGATGGAAAAGAGGTTCAAAGCTCATTTTAATTGGATATCCTCATAATTGTGACATAACAGCATAACCGTAGCCTATATGTAATCTATGTAATTATTGCCTTTCCAAAGATAGCCCGTTACAATACTTCATGATCAAAGAATGTACTTAATTCAAAGTACAATTATTTGGACCGTATTCAAAAAAGTACTGTACAAGAAAAAGCTACTCATTTACAGTAGACTATTTGAAATTACTTTCCATTCCAGAGATGAGATATTGCAAGTATTTTTGTTATATAAAAGTCAGTGAAAAATACATCAAAGTCAATTGGCTTAATTTGATTTGACTTGACTTGACAGGCAGGTTCAAATGTGAAGTGAAACTCTTTGACTGTCATATAAGAGCCTTTCTCCATAATTGTATTAGAGATTGATTTATGAGTGTTTAATTAAATTGAAGGGCTCACAGGTCTATACTGTCTATACCCTGCACAACAAATCTCAAGCTCATGAGTCATAACGCGTCGTGTTGTGGTTTGAGCTTTAAGATTCTGCTATTTTCGTTGAATGTTTGCCTACTTTTGCCAAATGTGCGATTATTAGACGCGTGCCCAGAATAGGGACGCTATGGGGTTTAAGTGGTTGATTTGAGGCGTAGCCTCAATGACCAACTCTCAATTAAAACGTAATGCTCATTTCTAGCTTTTCTACAATGACGTAATGATGTCAATCTTCATTTCACATACATTTTATGTATGAAGCCCGCTCCACAGTGCAGTGCAATGCAAATAAATATTAATAGAGTTCTCATCTGTCTTTTGCCCCTTATCTTGTTCATTCATAGTCTGTTCTCCATCTTTCTGTCTACATCTCTCTCTCTCTCTCTGCCTCAGGACCTGCATAGTGTCTGAATAATGTCACTTTTGTCCTTCCCCCAACCCCCATCCTGACATGTCCTCTGACGCTCCCTCCATCCCCCATCAGCCTCATCATCATCTACAGGACCACAAGCAACCCCTCCACACACACCCACACCCACACACACACACACACACACACACACGGCTTCAGTGTTGAAAATAGAAGCATGTGCTGTAGAGAGACATACACAGACATTACACCCCAACGCACAGACTACATTTTTTACTTTCTCTCTCTCTCTCACACACACACACACACACACACACACACACACACACACACACACACACACACACACACACACACACACACACACACACACACACACACACACACACACAACAAAACCCACACTTATCATGCACCATTGCATCACCATTTCATAACCCATTTCTTTCTTTCTACTCTCTCTCTGCACTAATTTGATTCAATTGCTCTTTGCTCATCTCTCTCTCTCTCTCTCTCTCTCTCTCTCTCATTGCCTCTGCCATGCATATTAATAACACACAGATAAAAATACACTTGATTAAAATCACACACGGACCAGCCACCCAAGTACTACTGGTATGTGTGGCTTACGCACGCACGCACACACCCACCCACGCACGCACGCACGCACGCATGTACTGAGGTCTCTTTCTCCTGAGGGCAGGAAGCAGAAACATATCACAGCTGTAATGGGTTTCATACTGTATATTTTATCATTACGAGGCCCATTGTGTGTGTGTGTGTGTGTGTGTGTGTGTGTGTGTGTGTGTGTGTGTGTGTGCAATTCACTTAGCAATGTTGGTGGGAGAGGAGGAGGCTGTGAGTTGATTACTCACACACCCTCAGAGCTCTGGGATTGACCGTCCTGGCTGGCAGACAGTCAAATGAAATGCAATTCCTCGATAGGATTGTGATTTTTCCCTCCTTTCCTCCTTTGGGCCCTTACTGTACATTTTCATTTTATATTTCTGGCATCTATACTGCCACTTTCTGTCTTTTCTTTTTGAAACATTTTTTTAACTCATTCTCTTCCTCACTGCTCATATTTACCCCAGTGGTTATATTTTTTTGATGTTTTTATGGCATTCTTCTGCATTCTTGAGACAGAAAAGTGAGGACAGTAAGGAGGTGTGTAGTTATAGTGTCACAAAACGTTTCTGCTACAGTCTGTAGCCTACTGTACGTCTGAAGCTCTGAACATGAGTAGAACATAAAGGCGATGTCTCACCTCCCACCCAATTCTGCTCCGCCTGTGCCTTCACAGAAATAACTCCTACTGGAAATCAAATTAGTAGAAGCGTAACAACTTCCATTTCTGCAGAAATGGAAGTTCAAGAATATATTTAAAATATATATATAATCATTAAAAAAATAACAATAAATAGGCTACATAATCTTGCATACCGCATACGAATGCCCTTCCAGTCTGAAGAGCAGATGACGGCTTCCCATTCTCAACTTGTATTGGGTGTAATAATTACACAGTCTTTGTAGCATTCAAAGATTGTGGAAGGTACTCTGGCTTGAGTGACATTGAGTGTTACATCTGTGCACTCTCAGTCTCCAGGGGCATAATACCATTAATCAGAACAATGTGCAATGACTGAGTAGGTAGGGATCATGCGTCTTGTTCCCGAGTTCACATTGGCTGTACACACTTACTGTCGCAGGGGATCAAACATTTGGCCTTTTGGTAACGATGGCGGTGTCCCTAACCACTAGGCCAATTCCTTTCATTTGTTTTGAGCAGGGAAGGTATGCTATTACCCGCTGAGCGCGCAATGCTGCAATTTGTCAAGTCTTACAGGTTGTCACTCGCTCGGCTGCATTGGAGATCATTTTTGGTGTCTGGGGCGATGATGAATTATTTGTTATCTTTGTACAGCGTCTGCCTCCAGTGAGAATATCCATACTAATAATGAGACATCAGCCATGGATTCTTCTGTACAAATGGCAGTGTCTTCCACTAAAGTTCAGCGTCATACATGATATAGTACATGCTACAGGGCCGGGAGGAGGTGGTGACTAAAATAGAGTGGATCCACCGTAATGGCGCTTAGAAAAAAAGGTGTATTTTCTTCACAATCAGTTTAATCACGAAATTCAAATACTGAAAATACCATCTATTGTGAGAGGATTAAAAGCACATTGTATTATTGGCAAATCGAATGTTTTAGCAATACAATTTGAGTTATTTTTCATTGAGGGCATAGAGCAATCAAACAGGCCTCTGCACCATACCAACCTCTGACAAATAACAACCAGTATTGTATCACATTTGATAGACCAACACAATGTCTAAAGGTTTCTACCCATAGTCTATACAGTATACTGTATTGCAGGCTACATTCTAAAGTTACTATAATCTATTCTGAAGGAGCCTTTTATCTCCAAGAAAATCTGCCCCAAAGCTGCTCTCACAGTCACTTTAAACTCAATCTCTACGGACGACCTCCAGTCTTCGTACTGTATTTGATGGCTGGAGGCACTTGAGAAAGAATTACATCACACCTATCAGCCACTTGGGTCATATCCTCCCTTGAACTGCTTTCCAAGCATTCTGCTGTGAAAGAGTGCATTTTGAGCAATTCTCAAAATAGGAGCCTCTTTATAAAGGGGATCACAACATAACCCACCCAATCCATACTATAATCCAACAACGACCAAACATTTGCTTGATTGGTGTTTGATACGTGTGAATGAGGCCTCAGGGTTGCTGCCAATTTGTAGTAATTTTTTGACCACAGTTTTAAGTTTTTCTCTGAAAGCAGATGATTAATTGGCATCATAGCTAATCCCAATATACTGCATCAGCACACCAGTGATGGAAGATATACTCAGATTATTTTTTACTTAAAGGAGCATTCAGTGATTTGGGTGATTTGGAAAAAAAACCGGTCCACCCGATAACAAGATGTGCACATGCACACGCTCTACAGTGGGGGAAGTACAACAGACCAACAGCACATGCACCAATGCCCGCCCCACTCGATCATGATTGGAGGAAGGCCCCTCTCATCCTGATTGGATGAAGCCTTTGCCACCCAAAGCCCAAACCGAAACTAGGTTTTTTTTACCCCAGGGGCTCACTGGGGACAGGGAGGAACTCCTTATAGGTCAGCACACTTTATAGTAGGGAGGATTATCCAAAAAATAAGAAAAAATAAGTGATATTTGAATTAAGTGAAATCACTGAATATACCTTTAAGCAAAAATCAATACCCTATTTTAAAAATAGTCTGTTTTCTGTTATACTGTAGGTACAAGTTCGGTGTTCAAAATTTGAAGACATTTTAATTTCAACTTGAAGTGTGAAAGTATTGGCATCAAAATGTACTTCAAGTACCAAAAGTAAAAGTAGTCATTCTGCAGAAGGTCCAATTTCACACGTTTTAAAATGTCTAAAAATCTTTTGAAAATAGCAGATCTACAAATGTGCGACATATTGTGACTTGTGAGCTTGTAAATCGGCTATTTTCAAATTGCCAAAGTTTATATAATTCAGAAGTGGGTTTGTAATAATAATAATTTACTCTTCATGTGACCACCGCGCTCTGACTTTAGGTGCGTTAGGCCCCAAGGCCACACTGATATCGAAGCAGCTGCATGTAAACTAAAATCAAAACAGCACACTACAGTATGGTGAATTGTGTGGCTACAGGCAGACAGTATGGAGACTTCCATAAGATATTAAATGGGACAGATGAAAACATATTTTGGCCATAAACATGGATGACATGACATTTATGATGATAAGAAGAACAACCCGGAGTAAACAGGCAGTAGGCTAAGAGTAAAATGATGATATGGGAGATGACAAAATATGACTTATATGGAACACGGTCTGGGCCCAAAGTTCTATCTGTGTTGACCAACAGAATATGATGGAGTGGCCAACTTGACATGACGTGTAAACATTTGTCAGAATTTATCTAACAGTTACCCATTCAAAACATATCAAATAAATAACGGTAGTGGCTCGCACACACCAAGACTGCAGTTCAAAAAAATTATTCTTGCATTTTGAACATTGGACAAACATTTCGGCTATCCATAACACACTGATGAAGGCTGGATAGCCGAAACGTTTGTCCTCTGTTCAAAATGAAAGAATAGGCTACATTTTTGAAGTGCAGTCTTGGTGTGCGACCCACTACTGTTTTTTTATTTAATAATAATAATCCAAATCTAAAAAGTAACTAGTAACTAAAATGTTCAAATAGTTTTAGTGGAGTAAAAGTACAATGCCTTTGAGATGTATAGTGGAGTAAAAGTAAAACTACTGACAATTTGAGTACATGTACTCAGTTACTTGACAGTACATCACTGTACAGTTGCATCTGCTTTTACAAGATGATCTATCGTACAAATTTGGAAATCGTTTCCTGGACATCTCATGTCCCTGACTGACAGGCCTGCTAGGACCAGGACATTTTTACAGTGACTTGGAAAAACAAATCTGATCATGGTGTGAGGTGTTGTGAAATTGTAGATCTATTTTCACTATTTTTACATAACACCGTTGTGCAACGCAGTGTAAAATAACACTTAAGTTGTGGACAATCCATACATTTTTTAGGATAAAAAACGTGCTTCTCGGCCTGGGCCGCCGGTGTGGTGGTCCGGGCACCCTAGGCTGCAATGCCAGCCTGACAGCGTGTCGTAGGTTCGAATCCCCATCCAGACGACCTTTCTGCATGTCAGTCCCCACCTCTCCCCGCATTTCCTGTCAGTCTACTGTCCTATCAATAAAGCAAAAAAGCCCAAAAGCGCTTCGATTATTTTATTAATCGAAAAAGTAATCAATAGCATTATCGGCATGAAAATAAACAACAATTGCAACAAATGGCAATAAAGGACAAAGAACGGCCTTAAACTGACAGCCTGTGTCTCTCTCTAGCTGGAAGCCACTCTAAAGGAAGAGGAGAATGCAGATGAACAGAGCTTTATAATAGAAGGTGACTGCCACGCAAAAACAATACAAAAAAAACAGTTTTGTATAGAATCTGTGTAAATCTAGCCAACGTTTCACTTTATGTTTGCTTTCCCCATGGGCTGTGTTGTTCTTCCCAGTCTCTTTTATATTGTGTCAAACGGCACTGGGCTTTGAGAGAAACTGAGGGCTTCCGACGAGGAGATCATTAGCAGTCAAACTAGGGACTTAACAACTAAGCCAAAATAACGATTGCACTCTAGGAACGGTCTGGAAGGGAAGTAGGGAACACAAATCCCCCCCCCACCACCCTTTTTTCCCCTTTCTCACTCGTTTTCTTCTCTCTTTATCCTTCCTTCTCTTCCCCTCCTGTCTCTCCCTTCATGCGCTTTTACAAATCAGAGAGCCAGGAGAGCCTTTGAAAAATGACCTGAGAGAGGAAGACTGACAGCGAGGGGAGACGGGTTTTAACGTTGCATATAGGCTGCCAAGGCGAGCTTGTGGGTCATGGGGGCGCAGTACTAATGGCATGAGGGCTTCAAAGGGACCCAAACTGAATGATGGTTTTCCATACCAGATAGTTAATTGCAATCACAGGAGGCCTCATTTATTTTATTTTTCCCAGGCAAAATGTGGTATTTAAAAAAGATAATTTGATGCGAGAATTTGTGCATGGCAACTCTGACCCGTCATGCATTTACACATATTGTGTAGACAGAGGGAATTAGCAATGCCGATGGGAGAGTATTGAAATAAAAGCCACATTATACTTGAAAATACACAGCTTTCTAATAACTAAATACTGTTTTGTTTTTTGCTTGCTTTCAGTAGCAGGCTCAAATACAATTGGCCCTACTGAACCAATACTTTAAAACTACCACATGAGAGCTAAAGAATAAACAGGCCTGTATAATTGGTCTACAGAACAAGGATAAATAGTCAGGCTTCTGTTCAATGCTATACCAGTAGGCGATTAAGAGAATATTAGAGCATATGACCCAACCAGAACAAACATTACTGAATACATAACACAATCACATTGCCTGTGCTTACAACACACTACCTCATAACCAAGTTTCACCACCAAAATCCAATGAACAACAACGATATTAACTGAACAGATATGAAAGCAGCCAGATACCCTAGCTTCCTTGGAAAATTGTATATTGTATACGTAGGTATCAACACACAGAACAACGCACTCAAAATCTTTGTAGTAACAGCATTGTGTGGTAATCGGGGCATTACATTCGGGACAAATAGAATATGCTTGACAATATTCTTGGATTTTATTTTCACATTTTAAGGTGGATTTATACGTGGAAGTTTGAGTTGAAATATACAGAATGATAATTATAAAAAAAAGATATATATCTTTTGGAAAATGGTTGTCAGTCAATGTAAACATATACATGACTCATAGTCAGTGGCCTAAGATGCATCACCCGTTATTGTAGGCTACTTGGCCACATCTGGCACCAAGGGAATTGTAATGGCTTGATAAAAGTGATGATTGGTTTCCATTGGTTTTCAAAAATATTTTGAAAAGGATCCCGCTGTGCTGAATGAACCCAGTAATGGAGGGGCGCTCTATGACTTGCTTCTGTCTCATTGTTCTGTCAGATGGGTGAGAGTGAGAGATGGGCCGCGGGCTGTTTGGGTGAGAGTGAGATGAGGAGTCAGCGCTCAAATGAACAGACTGCAGGGGGTCTGGGGATGGGAAATGGAATAACAAGCTGAGACTTGTGCATTAACACGCAAACACACACACACAGTTCTCATGCACGCATGCACACAATGTCGCGCACACGTGCACGATACAACACACAAAGTCACACACACAACAGCACATAACCCTGACACACACTGATGAATCTGAATGCATGCATGTATACGCACGCACGCACGCACGCACGCACGCACGCACCGCACGCACGCACGCACGCACGCACGCACGCACGCACGCACGATACAGCTGTCTTGTGCCAACACACAAAAGGAATCCTGGCGAGATCCTTACACACTCCACTTCCCCTCTGTCTTTCTCTTCTCCTCTGGTTCTCATCACAGGGCTTCATGGCTGTGAATACGGGCTGCACAGCTCTGTATTCTATCCTGTTTGGCTCAGCGTTAGATTCACTTCAGCACAGTCTCACCCCCATTTTAAGACCAAATTAAAGATTTGTGCATGCATGCTCAAGCAAACTGACACAATGAATACATTCATCTGTGAACCAACTGACACATTCACTGGCCGTCTGTGAAGGAGGGGAGTGGGTGGGGAGGTCATCTATGTTAACCAATTCTGACCTGAGATCAGATTCTAAAAATGTCTTCTAAATCCTAACAGTTTTCTGAAAACGTCGTTCTTCGATTTTTCAAAAATAGCAGACCTACAAGCTCGTAGCAGGCCACTTGGTGGCGCGCTATGAGCTTGTAGATCTGCTATTTTTCAATAGCTAAAGCATAACATAATGCTAACACCAAAAGGGGTTCCCGCCCATAACCTCTATAGGAATCTCTCAAGACCACCACTGCTTATACATGTAGTACTGTGTGTTAGTAGAAATAAACACAGATAAACACAGAAGCACCCGGGAGGAAGTGGACTAAGAAAGGGGAGGAGACAAACATCCAAACACTTGGATGTTTGGCTTACGTTTTTATACCAAATTCGTTTCCTGTTTGCTTTTATTTGTCTCATCTATAGATGAGAGAAATAAAAGCAATCAGGAAAGCCCTACACAGCAAAGATTTGCTGTAGGGCTACCATGTTTTCATACCGTACTGTAGATACTCTATGTGCAAGCAGCATTCTCCTAACTGGAACCCTATAGTACACAGAATATAACATACAGTATACCGTACAATAGTTTTAATATGAGTCATTAAGTCTCCCTTCATGCGCTTTTACAAATCAGAGAGCCAGGAGAGCCTTTGAAAAATGACCTGAGAGAGGAAGACAGACAGCGAGGGGAGACGGGTTTTAACGTTGCATATATGCTGCCAAGGCGAGCTTGTGGGTCATGGGGGCGCAGTACTAATGGCATGAGGGCTTCAAAGGGACGCAAACTGAATGATGAATTTCCATACCAGATAGTTAATTGCAATCACAGGAGGCCTCATTTATTTTATTTTTCCCAGGCAAAAGTTGGTATTTAAAAAAGATAATTTGATGCGAGAATTTGTGCATGGCAACTCTGACCCGTCATGCATTTACACATAGGCCTATTGTGTAGACAGATAGTTTTAATATGAGTCATTAATTTAGATTAGCAATAACAGATCTCGTACACTATACCCCTCTCAGCTTACTGTATGTCTCTACTATACAGGCTCAATATCAGGTTTCCAAACTGTCTGTCTCTCCTACACAGCCTCCCTCTCAGCTTTCCTATACCGTCTCCCTCTTGGCTCTATTACGGTCTGTCTCAAAAAAAGAAAATGAATCAAAGGGGAGTGTGCTCAAGGAGAGTTGATCTTGGATCAATAAGGAGCCATCCCGTCCTAATTGTGGGGATCCAGGATGGGAGCTGGTTTCATCACAACCGTTTCCTGTAGTACTACATTGACCCATTAAGACCTGAGGCTGATTCTGCACATGTCTTCTAAATCCTAACAGTTTTACGAAAAACGTCTATGTATGTTGATAAGATTCAACTTACGTATGTTGCTATTATATCAGTGGTGCTCAAACCTTTCCATGTCAAGGATCCACAAAATGATATGCATTCGGCCGCATCTCTAAAATATTTTGTTCCAGGGACACTCAACAAGCTAAGATTGTAGTTAAAAATGTGAGCGGCGCCTTTTATCATCATCATACATCGCTTTTTACTGTGGCACTGTGGCACTTCATGACTGAATGGTATTCAATTAATGTTCGGGTTCTGAGGAATAATTATACAAAGGCCTGATGGCTAAGGTTTTGTTTAACAGCCTGGATGTCTTGATGTGGTTTGGCTTGTCCTTCTAAGCAGCTAAGAGTTTATGGCATGATCCCTTGATTACCATTACCTTACCACTGATCTGTTCAGCCTACATTAAAGCATAACCATAATTACCACCTATATAATATTGTCTCCACCTCCTATTGCCTCATCAATTACTGATTCATCTACAACTGCTATCTACAATTTTATGTCTATGTTTTGAACAAAGATAGGTTGCACTGTCTGAAATCCTTCAATTAACATTGAAAGTCTGTTGAGTGAACCTCCATTTCTTCCTCTTCTCAGATGCGTGGTACCAAGGGTGTGTCGGTGTGGCCTGTGGGCTTTGTGGGAGGGAGAGCGTACGAGCGCCCCCTGGTGTCCGGGGGTAAAGTCGTGGGCTGGTACACTGGCTGGAGACCCGACCGTCCCTTTGCCACTGACATGGCAGGTAAGAGAAATCTCACAGGCACTGGAAATCAACCCCTCTTCGAAATTGTGGAGTGAACAAGCTATTAGCGGGAGTTGTCTTCTATCTGAAAGGTCATAGGTTGAATCCCCTCCCCCAAACGTGACCATGGAAAACACTACAATAACAGAACAAACTCTAAAGGGGAGAATGGTTGAGAGAATATAGTATGTTGTAACAGATTGGACAGCTAGGTTCTTCGAGACATCGTGTCGTGTTCACAGATGCAGTACCAATGTGGCTAACATGGCAGGTAAAATAGACAGAGCGTCCGGAGGCGGGACATTCAGTTGCCAATGACAGTACATCAGACTAAGAAACACAGTACAGGAAGAAAATAAATGGAACAGTACAGTATACATCATCTGTAGTAGAGTAAAATAATGTAATATCATCACAGAATTGTCATGAAGAGGATGTAGGGACAGCAGTAGATGTAGACAGAACAACGAAAACGAAAACGGTATCTATGGTATACAGTATAGACCAGAGAAAACAGCAGAGTTTATGGGCATGAGTGAGAGACATTAGACTATGAACAGAGAGACCATGCGGTTCACCTCATGGCTACCGTCACGGGGTCTATCGTTCTTATGCTGGGGGAGGAGAATCTGTCATTGCCTCTATTGCTCAGTCGCCCCACTATCTCCTTCTGGAGGGGGCGGGAGGATGATGTAATTGTATGGATGAGGCGTTAGGAGGAGGTCATCTCATCTGAGGAAGGTCATGACATGCTGCATCCCCTGATATACACATAAACCGTCCAATAGGTCACAGACTGCATTTCCTCAAATGAATGTGTCCTTTCAAAGTGTGCTTTAGCGAGGAGGCAGGCAAAGGCTTTGCGCAATAAATCACACCACGTTATCAGCCTGCCTGTCGTCGCTGTGGTTTATGCGTTCGCCGCATTTCAATGCCCAGCCCGGCAGCCCATATTGTCGGACAGAGACAACTTGAACTTTATATGGTAGATTAATAGAGCCATCCTTATACCTGTACCGACATAGAATGCATGGTGTGCACCTGCACCATAGGTGCACTCAAAAGCTGTCAGATGCTTGGACATATGCAGGCTGAAAGCATGAAATGGAAATTAAAATGTGTAGTAGGCTATACACATCCTTGTTCAGTTCTAGCCCTAAAATAGTAGCCTAACCAGCTTTTAGTTTACCTATATGATGTTTTGGTTTTGCCTGGATTATTACGTCAGTATTGGTGCCCTTCAGGCAGCGTTCGGAGCATGCAGTTCATGCACACAGACAAAAAGTAATCCTATGACCCATGACACACTATTGCATCACCAATAAAAATAAAAAGAAGAAATAAAAATAAAATAATTTAAAATGAGTTGAGAACTAAGTAGAGTGTGGAGCACATCACTCAAATTCAGTTTAAAAGTTTTATAAGAAGTTTTTACATCTCTGACCTTTTTAATCCTGTAGTGTATGAGTTCAGCCTCCTGATCGGGCCTTTGCTAATTGCTACCAGCCCGGAGACTCTGAAACAACTTACCTCCGAATATTTTTAACGGAATACTAGCTAGACAGAACTCTGAACGGCATGCTCAACCAAGCACTGCAGAGACAAGAGGGAGCTGTGATCCAAACACTTTAACTGGCCCCTCAACTCCTCCTAACTCGGTTCTCACTCTCTCTTACAAGTCTCTATCTGTCATACGTCTTATCAAATCTTTCTGTCTCCCATGTCCATCTCTCCTGTTGTCAGACCCATGTAAATAACAAGCCAATCTACACTTCTCCGGGGATACAGTATGATGGCGCCACACACACGCAGGCACGTACGCACTCACTCACTCATTCGTTCACTCACTCACTCACTCACTCACTCACTCATTCGTTCACTCACTCACTCACTCACTCACTCACTCACTCACAACATGCATGTGCTTCCTGGATGCCTCTCGAGCCTTTGACCGCATTAACCATGGTGGTTTTACATTTCTGGTACTCCCATCAAGCCATCCAAGGCCTATATCGGGGCCCTTTTTAGCAGTGTTGTCCCTGAACGCGTTTTGTATATATATTTTGTACTGATGATGTCTGAAGATCACCCTTTTTAAAGCTTACTGTACACCACTGTATAATATCCACTTGTGGTGCAGTTAAAGGTAAATGTAATAAGTTGGGGTGGCATATAATGATTGATTGATTGATTGATTGAAGTATTTATTAACAGTTTGCAGAAATACAGTACATTTCAAGCACAACTCAATACAAAAACTGTTAACCGTGGACGACACCATAAAGCATTACACTTGTTTACAATAGGGTCCACCATGATGCTCTCAGAATCCCGCTGAGGCGAGTGCCAGCCAACTGTTCGTAAACAGTGGTGTTCCCTCTCTGCTATTCTCGGGAATCTAATTTTCAGTTTTATGATGAGGTTGAATGTCTCAAAAAATGAAATCATAATGACTTTGACCATGCCTAAGAAGAGCAGCATCAGGTACTCTTCCTGTTTCTGGAGACATTTTTGTGAGTGTTTTAGATTTTTGTATATGTTTTTGTAGTTTTGTTTTAATTCCTGTTGTGTTGTCCCCTGTATTGCTTTTATCTGTTATGGACTTATGTCTGAAATAAAGATTGATTGTATACAGACACGTGTCTGTGCATGCATGCATTAATGCACACACTCGCACACAAAAGTATGAGATGGACAATGCTCGCTACGTGTGCACTGCACACCGCAGCTGTGTCCTTGGGTGTAGTGTTAATTAAACCTAGATAACAGTGGAGAGCATCCCCAATCTCTACCTCCTACATCACCCTTTATCCGTTTATCATGATTCCATCCTCTCTCCTGAGTCTATCCTGACCATAATCACACTCTGCTCCCTGCTTCCTCTCCATCGACCATTTTCTTCCTCTTTTCTGTGCACTTCTTTTTTGTATACTCACTTTATACCGGTAGTTACTTACTATTAGTTACTTTTTTATTCTAGCCAACAGCCCAACACACATACACACACAGGTTTGTATTACTATACTACAATGGGAGAGGACATCTACATTTTAGGACAGCATTGAAAATAACTGAAAAATAGCCAAAACAAATAAATAAATAAAATTAGCAGATTGGTAGTACGGGGTTGTAAATTTCCCCCCCCCCCCCCAACAAACAGTTTATTGAAGTTTTCATGTTTACAAGAAAGACATGGTGAAAGACATGGTGAAAGTTAAATAAGACTTTCACCAAGACAAAACAAGAACTATAGACGCGGTAAACAACAAATTGTAATGAGTGATATGGTAGAGGGACCACCCAAACAGTTCAGTGATCACTTGTGGCTCAATTCATTTTCCAACCATTCTAGACAGAGATAAGAATAGGACTGCAGAACAGGACAGGACCAGAAAATATGCCATTCTACTTTACTTATCTGCCCCTCACAAGTCTAGTAATACAAACACACGTGCAAACACCACAGAGTAATTATGAGCCTTTCTATTACATAGTTCTCAGTAATTACGCTGTCGGTTTTTCCACGCTCAAGATTTAGAACTCTGCAGCAGTATTCTGAAGCAATATTTTTTTTCAATTTTTCTTATCCGAAATGAACATAATTATCATCCAAGCTGAAAAGATGCAGGCCATATTCATCCATAAATCATTATTCAGTGAGTGTACAATAGGGCCCTGTGACGCGCCGGCTGCCGGTGTTCGAGTGTGTCCTAATAACATTGTGTTGTGGCACAACAATGCATTGTTAGCAACCCGCCAAAGCCTGCATGCTGTCTACTGCTCCATCTCATTTACCCTCGCATATTGCTGCCAGGACAATGAGAGCATGGATTACTATGAACTGCTGCTCTGTGTGTGTGTGTGTGTGTGTGTGTGTGTGTGTGTGTGTGTGTGTGTGTGTGTGTGTGTGTGTGTGTGTGTGTGTGTGTGTGTGTGTGTGTGTGTGTGTGTGTGTGTGTGTGTGTGTGTGTGTGTGTGTGTGTGTGTGTGTGTGTGTGTGTGCGCGCGCGGCTCAGTTGGAGGACTGACACAAACACACATTTCCATTCAACAACAACACTTGAATAGAAATGATTATGCAGATACACATGTTCCAGCACCCATCTCCACCCCTACAAGCCCACTCTATCACTGCTGTTGAACTGGTACTTGTGAGACACAGGGGGGAGAGAGAGAGAGAGAGAGAGAGAGAGAGAGAGAGAGAGAGAGAGAGAGAGAGAGAGAGAGAGAGAGAGAGAGAGAGAGAGAGAGAGAGAGTAAACACGTTTACATCATCAATACCAGGAGCAGTAAAACACTACAGAAAACAGTTTATTTTGATAATAGAAGACTTGGTATTGGATACCTTGTGATATTTACTATCTTCCTTTTTTAACCTTTTTTTACTTCCGTATTTGAAGCTATCCTATTATAGGTATCTCTGTTTGGCCGGCTGAGTTTTGTCCATATTTTACATGGTTAGTACAGTAGGATATATACATAATAGTAAGAATCAAAAGATTATTAGTTATTAGTGCAAAATACATTTGATTTATGTTTTGATATTGAGTTTGAATTGTGCATGGTTATGCAAGAGACAACTTGTCATATGCACCCCACAACTTTAGCTTGCAGTGATTGCTCATGTTCAATATCAGCCCCTAGGGGTTATATGGCAGCTGACCAATTAGAATAAGCTTATTACTTTCCCTGTCCTTCTATTACTCCTCTGACCCAGGTCAAATAAAGGCTGTGTATTCGATAGATATTATATCGAATCCTCTGTCCGCACGGTTTTCCTCAGTGGGTTAAGCAACTGATCTGAACTTGCAAACAGGCATTGACCATTAGCATGATGCAGACAGTGACGAAGCCCGTTTTTCACTTTCCCAAAATGTAAGCTCTTTATTAGCATTTTTGTGTAAACACCGGAGATTTAGAGTTTAGGCTCTGGGATCTGTCATCACAGACACTAGCACACAGAAACCGGCAAAACATAGGCCTACAGATCGCTGCAAACTTATGAAGGACTTTAATTTAGGGCCTGTGCGTGTCCACATGAGCAGGAGGATATCATCTCCATAGCACTAGGACGCGTGCATGGTTCAAATCCACATTGTGTAATTAACACTTTTAACAATCAGAACCATAAAATTGTATGTCTGAGTTATATTAAAGAAACTAAAAGAAATAAAGGTCCTGTACCTGCATCAGTAATTATGTAACCAAACTGTAACTGTAACCAAACTGTATTGTAACTGTATTGTAACTGTATTGCAGACCAAAAAGAAAACACAAAACTGTTCAAATCAAATAATTCAATTCAAATGAACAACAAGATTTCAAAGTGCAAATGAAAATGTTCAATCTCCGATTTGTCCCACAGCATAAAGTTCCTTTTAATGACTCCAATGAGTCAAGTATCAAAAAGTAATCTCAAAAGTAATCCAAAAGTAATCTAAGTATCTAACCAAAAGTTGTAGATCTTCTATTTTCCCAAAATCAAGTAATCCATAAATTCATAAAATAAAAAGGCAATGCATTGCTCAAAAGGGGGAAAAAAAGAAGTCAGGAGGCCACACCAGGTTTTGTTCAAAAGCTCTGAAAGGACTCAGAACTAAAACCTCAGAAATGTTCTTTGACCAAACTTTTCTTCTTCAGATGTCAAAGTTTTATGGCCCCACTACTCTGTGGTTTATCAATTTCTGATTATGGTTTAGTATTGGCCTTAAAAGAGTCTCCTTCGGCCCGGGCGGCTGGCGTAGCCGTCTGGGCACCTTGGGTGGTAATCCAGTCTGGCAGTGGGCCGCGAGTTCGACTCCCGATCCCGCCGGCCTTTACTGCATGTCACCCCCCCATCTCTCTCCTGTCAGCCTACTGTATACCTATCCCTCTATAAAAATGAAATAAAGGCGAAAGCCACAAAAATAAATATATATATATAACAAAAATAAAAAGGTCTCCTTCAAAAACCACACCAAACAGTCTTTTTGATACCTAAAATGGAATCCCTGGTCGCCTCACTTCCTGTACTTTTATAGATGTCCCTGATACCTCACTTCCTGGAACTATTGATAACATGCTTTTTCCCCACAGTTCCCACTATGATCAAACCTTGTCAACAGAAAATGAATGACTATGGTTTAACTACACAAAAAACAAAACATCCTTTCCATACACTACATTTCGGGGTTAAATATTCAACCAATTTTAACCAATATAATTCCCTTGTTATCATCCAGTATGTTATGTTTCATTTTCTTTCAATACTTCAGGACAGGAAATACATTTCTACACACATTTATGTGGCAGTGTCACAACATAGATTAGCTGAAACAGCATAAACATCGACTTCTCATTGTTGTGGGTCGCAACGATTCCACGTCGGGTCGTAAATGAAAATGAGTTGTCACAAACACACACTACACGTCATTGGCGCCAATATGATTAAGTCATAGTCCAAAACATAAACTATGCATACCGAGGCGAGCGCATAACCCAAACGTCTGCATATAGTTTGGCAGCGCACACCGCGCTGGGTATGGACTAGTATGCTATATTTATTGTTGTGGTCCAATCATCCTTAACCAATTTAGAACTGAGGCCGATTCTAAAAATACCTTTTTAGAATATATATATTGCTATATATATATTGCTATAGCAACAACTACCCCAAAAGGGGTTCCTGTCTTGAAAGGTGAAAACCCCAAAGAGCATCTCGTCCTAAATTGACCTAAATAGTCCTAAATATAATGTCCCAGACTGGCTGTCTGCACAAGCAGGACCAGCAGGACAGCTATTATTCGTGGACGAACAACACGAGTTTGCTCAGGGGTCTGGACCCATGTAGGGCAGCTAGGATGGTGGGTTATAAAGGAAGTGGGGCAAAGTCTGCATTGCATCAGGACAATTACCTCTGGGGCGAACACAGCTCTGATTTGCCATGATCTCCATATCACATGGACTGACTGCAGGTTAGGAGATGACTATCTTGTAATTGCTGTCATATCTATCACGTACACCTGGGCTGCTTCCAGCTGTAAGTGATTAGCCTCCAGTAGGGTATCATATACGGGAATACAGTACGTCTGTTTCCACTATATGCTAAGGCCAGATCTGTCCGTGTGTGTGGGAGGGAGAGGCAGTGATGTGTGTGTGTGTGTGTATATGTATATATATATATATATATATATTGTGCACGTCGCACAAACGGAAAACCCACAGGAAAACAGAGGGCAAGAGTGTGAGAAAAAAAGAGACAGATGCTGTTTGACCTTTCTTTGACCCAAAATGCAGACACTCTTAAGCCCGCAGGAGGCAATCAGTAGAAGATGTGCGTGCATCCACTCTTCCTCTCTCTGACCCATTCTGACAGATGCATTGCTCAAGAGGACTGGTGCTAGCCCCTGTCACGACGTACTGTAGGATAGATACGGCCTAGAAAACAGCATGGAGGAGAGGCCCGGAGAAGAAAGAGGTTACATTGTTAGGGTGCATCTTTGTCTAAGAAGTGACACAAACAAACAACACAGATATACACTTTTTAAGTTCAAGGACCCCCAGTTTGATATGCATTAGGGCACAGACCTAAAAAACTACTTCTACAAGTACTTTAAATGTTCAAAAACATTTATTTGAGTTCCAAACTCACAGTCACTGCTTTTCAAGACCTGTATGTTACCACTGTGCCACGTATGGCTTACAGTACTAAATCAATTATCTTGTCTTTAGTGAAAGACTATTAGATGTTCCAAAAAGAAGATTTGAACCACTGACCTTCTACTTATTAAACATTACCGTTACATTCTTCACCACACAGACACAATGCTTGTGACAACTATCACAATAACATTAACTCATAGGTGCAGACATAGTTATTTTAACCAGCTTTGCTTCAGAATACGCATAACATATCCGATGCTCCATTTATACAGTGTTATGACCTGGCTCTTGGGCCATAACAAGCAACTGTGAGGTAAAAAACAATCCAAGTTTGGCTGGAAATAAGCGGACTTGGCAACCCACTCAGCAGTGAGAGACTGTGAGACTAGGGTGTCAGTCTCTGACTAGGGGGTCGCAAGTTTCATGCCGGGGGTCTGAGTGGCAGATTGATGGTCCTATAAGGGCGTGTTCGCCGTTCAAGGACAGGAACAGCCCGAGAGGTTGGTCTCTCTCGTGATATTGAAGGGAGTGTATGGATACCTCATATGCCTATTCTGAAGCGTGGTTATTTAATCAGCAATTTGCGAAGAATAAGCCAAGTTGCCCTTCTCGCTTGTGTAAGCAGAAGAAAAGGGTAACTGAATGGCGCGTCTTATGTGCCGGGCGCTGGGCCCGTACCACGTCATCACGCACTAAAGACCAAGACCTTAATATAGGGTATTGTGAGTGTATAAAATGTTTTTTCTGTATAAATGGAGCATCGGAGATGTGCGTATGCGTATTCTTCGCAAATTGCTGATTAAATAACCACGGTTATTGCATTTTGTGTTTTCTTTAAAACACACATTTTCCTACTACTCTTGCAGATTTTGTCCAAAACTACACAAATCCGTAAAGATTATCTGGAGTCATGTCTCTGAGAAGCACACTTTTGTAGTATACACTTATCCTATTAACGGAAGGGCTTTAAGTGCACTTGGACAAGTCTCCGCGCCAAAGTCATTAACCATCTACAAATGTTACCACCTGCTCATAGCTGCAGGCGAATGAGCAATGTCAAGGTCACCACATCCAGTGAACCTGATCCAACCCGCCACAGTGGGATGATTCCACAGCCAATCCCACTTACCAGGGCACAGAGGTCTATTTTTGCCTTTTCTCATATTTCTCTGCATGACTGAAGAAATTATGAAACATGGAGAGTGCTAGCCGAGGGCAATCCGAGTACTGTTGGTTTTCATTGTAGTGGCTAATCAGGGACTAAATTAGACCTGGGCCGGGACACCAGGGAGAACGGAACCAACTCACTAGACTACAGCAGACAGAATATGAAACTAGTAGGAGTTTGAGTCCCAAAGAACACAGATGAGAGCTCATTAACCATCTCAACCCTATATAGGCTACTTCCTTGTATGTCAAATAACAAAAATAGCCAATCTACAAGGTTGTAGATCCTGCTATTTGGTGGAGTCTGAAGTTGAGAACCAGCCGACTGAGAAATCAGAGAAGCAGGCGTTGTTCTTGGAATCAAACAGAAATTCCATGCTCAAAGCAACTAGACGATGTGCAGCCTATATGAAAACTAAAACATGAAAGGAGAACTCTTAAGAACAAGTTATTTAATGATGACTCTCGCGACCTTCAACAGATCAGAATCCTTTTTTGATTCCCTGATCAACAGGAGGGGTGCTTGTGCAGAGAACGGACATGTCTCATCACTCGACAACGTTTTGAGATTTGACTGGGGTAACCAGTCCTACATTTAGCCAGCAAAAAGGGGTGTATTTTCTAAATGTGGGCGTTTCACTTGATTGATTGGTTCAATATTCCAAGTTTCGCAAGTTCCCATGCTCTAGAGTTGCTTTATATATATATATATATATATATATATATATATATATAGGCTGCATTATATTAGGTTTGTAATTTAAAATCATTTTTTCAGTTAGTTATTTTTTATATAATCATTCACTGGTATAGTTTTCTCAATAACCATTCCCATATATATATATATTTACACTGGGCACGGCACTCCCTCTGGCTGTCAGTGATGCGTGCTCCAAGTTTGAAGTTTGTCAATTGGACGGTTCTCGAGACACATGATAACTACATGCAGATGTATAGACAGACATACAGAGACTTTGCACATTAATACAGTGAAATAGAAGAAGAGTAATCATAAAAAGACCCCGGTACAAAAGGAAAAGCGCTTAGCTGCTGTGAGAACAGAGAACATAATATACAGGCCGTACTGACCTGCTGACGGTTGTTGGGCGTGCCAGGGGAGCAGCGTGGATACGTGAAACATCAGCTCGTAGTCCTTATAGGTGGTGTACAGAGAATGGGTGCCTGTTGAGTCCGCTAGAACACAGAGAGGAGTAGGCTATAGTCAACATTCTAATAATAATAATAATAATAATAACATAATAATTATTATAACACATTCCTAAAACACTCACATGGACACGCTCACTCATACACATTCATTGTTGTGTTTTATTTTTTAAGGGACTGCAATGGAAATAAGCCGTTGGCTTTCTTGCATTTATCCTTTTGATGGTGATGTATAATTAACTATGTGCATTTTTCTGTACATGTAAATATTGTCAATAAACATATCGATCAATCAATTCAAAGCCACAGTTTTGTGATGTAACGATGACTTCAGGGGTGATTTATACTTGGCTACAAGGCAAAAATAAAGGATTTTGAACTGAACATTGTTTTCAACAAGTGACATGGCCATGCATGAAAAGAGAGGACCAAGGGAAGTTACTGCATGTACTGTTTATTTAAGTATTGGGATTGTAACACTGTTTATTGATGGTCTTTTGATGTGTGAAGAAGGCGTATAATCTTACTCTTATTGTCATTATTGAATTTCAAATGGTTTAAATTGCATTGCTAAGTTGACTTACCTTATCGAAACACTTTTGTGGCGTGAGGGTGCCTTGGTGGGCAATTGCGTCTAAGTATAATAGCTAATACACTTCAATGTTGCATCAACATTATTTGCACTTCTCTGTACTTTATGCAGCACTGAGAAAGAGCATTGAATAGACGCCTAAAATACTATTTACTTCAAGAATTACAGTGCTGTAGCCTTAAGTATGCTATATAATTCTCCCTCGATCACTCTTTAGTGAAGTTCAGAGCACAATGGGTGCAGTTATCGAGAAGCAGCGTAGACCCTCGTGGTAAATAATTGCTCATCTCAGTCGTAATACCCTCCAAAGTGTCGTATCATTTTCTATAATGGGATTCATAGTAAGAATCATAATTAGTTTCAAGGCTTACTTACAGTGATGAGTGGAGGCCATCTACCTGTTGGGGAAGGGAATCAGTGAGCGTGTAGGAGGTGCAAACTTGTGTGCATGCTTTCAATATTTTCAAGTGGGCCTGATCCAGAAAAGATTGAGAACCACTGCTGTATTATATTTCCATTTCACAAACTCAATATCCTACCTTTTCTGTGTGATCCTTTCTCCTCCATCTCTCTGTTGCTTCCTCATCCTCCTTTGCTCACTCCTTGTCCTGATTTTTCTCTTCTCCCTCCGCTCTCTCTGTCTCTCACAGGTTTCGCGGTGAACCTTCAGGTGATCCTGGCGAACCCGCGGGCTCAATTCAAGCGCAGAGGGTCCCAGCCTGGCATGCAGGAGTCAGACTTCCTCAAGCAGATCACCAAGGTTAACGAACTGGAGCCCAAGGCCAACAACTGCACCCGGGTCAGTACCATCACTGTGTGAACGACATGACATCCTAAGCAAGTGATTCTCAAATCATTTGAAGGCCCCTCAGTTTCATATGCATTAGGCCACAGACACCCATTAGATTGTCTTTATTAATGTTTTATCTACACTCGAAAACCTCAGTGTTATATATTTAGCTTATGTAACTTAACTTACATACCTGCTAGAGTCCATTTGGTGACATGGCATATAAATACAAACTACAGCCCAAACAATATTGACCTTTAGCTGAAGCAAGGCTTTATAACGGTATATTGTTCAGCCAATCCCTGTAAAGCAACACAAGGGGGACAAGATCAGCCTGTGGCACTACACTTACATCAGGAGATTTAGCCTGAAGCAAAAGTAACAATAGCTGCCATGACAACAATAAGCCATAGGCCATCTTAACCCTATGCACTATTGACAGAATGAGTCATGAAAGTGACTGGTGGCGCTAGCTAAACTTAGATGCGCAAAGCTCCAATTGGACAGAAATGGCATTCTGCTGCCATTAATTCAAATTGTGCGCTTCAGACAGCTCAGATCGATGTGGCTCATCCCGCGCTGCCGCAGCCGGCTGTCGGCACTTGGCTTTATGAAACCACCCATCCTCTTGACAACCCGCTGTGGACTGTCTTAGCGTCCTCTTTTCTGAGAAATGGTTTCCATTACACTTTCGCCCAGCTAGGCTATAGGAGCTCAGAGAGAATGTCACAAATATGGCCCCAAGTTAATTCTTTCCAGCAGGCCCTGGGGTTTACATGTGTGGACTCTTTCATTAATTTGTTAATGTACACTGGTAGCGACGGTCGCCCCCTGTGTACATTGCGTAGCCATGGCAGTCCACCCCTTAACCTGATTCCCTTTCGTAGTAGGGCTGTATACATTAAATGGTGGCCAAAGAAGCCCCCATATCCTATATATACATACTGAAGGAATTTTGGATTCACAAGATGCCCTAGATATAGGATCGTCGGCGAAATGCCAAAAACGTGAATGTACAATAAAGTGTAACACTTGTAGAAGCAATGTTGCTTTGGTTGAAGTCTCCCCACAGACCATCTGTCCTGTATTTAGCTAGAAATGCTCTCTTCCACAGAGCAGCACGCTTGTGAGGGATGTTCTTAGGCCAATGTATGTTATTTTTCAAAAAGGAGAGCAGGCAATTCCCTCCACTTCATACGCGAGTATTCTCTCCATTGAGACAGACAGTAGTAGGAAAGCAGAGAAGGGAGACAGTACCACAGGAGGACGTCTGTCTGGGTTTGATCCAAACACAGCAGGGGTGGGCCTTTTCCCAGAGGCAAGCTTAAACCAATAAACCATCGATTGCCACCAGAATGTGTGCTTTTAACTTCCTGCTGTATACGTTGCCTGCCTACACAGTAAAATATTCTGTGTTCATTTAACTCCGAGTGTACAAATGGAACCCAAATGGACCCGTACGGGTCATTTGGGTCATTTGTACAGTTGGAGGCCATCGATATTGTCCTTTTCTTTTTGCTGAGGTTTGCGTGATCTGCGCAAAAGGACAGTTAACCCATTTTGGGCGGGAACCCCTTTTGGTGTTTTAAACATTGTTATAATTTAGCTATTGAAAAATAGCAGATCTACAAGCTCATAGCGCGCCACCGAGTGGCGCGCTACGAGCTTGTAGGTCTGCTATTTTTGAAAAATCGTGAAAATATTTATTTCAGAAAACTGGAGGATTTAGAAGGATTTTTTTAAATTTTGAGGTCAGGCCTAAATGGGTCAAATGATAAGGGACAATATCGGTGGCACCCAACTGTAGTCACTCTGGATAAGAGCATCTGCTAAATGCAGAGGGTGGTCCCACCCTCTGCTTTTAGCAGCTTCTCTATTCCCTGTGCCTGCAGGGAATAGGCTAAAGACCTGGGACCCAGTACTTTCATCATTTATCCCCTAGCTTCCCTGTGCTGCAGATAGAGCGGTGTTGAGTGCATCTTCATCATTATCAGCCCCATTAACTTAATGGAGGAGCCCCACTGATGATATTAATACAGGCTATTAGTCGGCCGTGACATCATCAGTCATCGCCCACGGCCGTGCAGACAAGAGGACCTGACATTGCCATCTATCACACATCGAGGGTATACACGCATATATAGACACGCGCACTCTCACGCGCACGCACATGCACCCACACATGGCTTGATGTTTTGTGGATTGAAGATGACGTCATTGCTCATATGCTGCTGTGCGGCCAGAGAGACGTAACATCATCAGTAACATAGCCACAGTGACACGGTTGTACACCGGCACAGGAAAAACATCTTGACTGAGTTTTGGGGCAAGGCTCCTCAGAATCTGTGATTCTGTCCAGGGCTAATCATGCAAACAGCTGGACTGATCAGCACCAAAATGATTGTGCATGCTGCCAGTAAGCTATATATATATATATATATATATATATATATATATACTGTATGTATCTCTCATACCACTGCATGTGTTCTCTAGAATCTGTTGAACAGCATCTAATAACCACATGTAGTCATGGCTGGAAACGTTATTCTACCGATCCATTCATCGTGATAGATGATAAATGACACCATTCATTCTACGAATAAACCTAAAGCTAATATATATTATATACATACAAATACATATATATATATATATATGTCTTATTTTGATAATGTTTATAAATAACCCATTTGGGTAATCTGACTAATGCTAGCCAAGGGTGAGGTCTAAGAGGTTATGGTTAGGCTTAACTCTGACCCAAAACCGTAACCCAAAATGAACCCCCGAATCCAAACTGAACCATACTGACAGTGCCTAACCTTTAACAGGGAGGTTCCGACGACCGCCTGTATCGAAGAGTGTATCCCGACATTTGGGTCCTGACCTTGGTTGAAGGAGGGCTGGAAATGGCCAGTCTGCGGTGTGTGTGTGTATGTGTGCGTGCGTGTGTGTGTCAGGGAGAGGCTGACAGCTGCTGTGATGTAGTTAGACCAGGACAGTAATGTGGACAGACAGGCTGTGACAAGACAAGAAGAGAGGAAGGAGGGGGAGGCAGATGGAGATAGATGATAGCAGGGAGAGAGAGAGGAAAAGAGAGGCAAATACAGAGAAATCTAGAGAAAGAGACAGCAGTGCCAGAGGGGTTAGGGATACAGACAGACAGACAGACAGACAGACAGACAGACAGACAGACAGACAGACAGACAGACAGACAGACAGACAGACAGACAGACAGACAGACAGACAGACAGACAGAGGGAGCGGAGAGACAGAGGGAGGAGAGATGGAGATGAGTGAACCTAACAGGAAATGATGGATGGATGGATGGGTGGGTTGATGGATGGATGGATGGGTGGGTTGATGGATGGATGGATGGATGGATGGGTGGGTGGATGGATGGATGGATGGATGGATGGATGGATGGATGGATGGATGGATGGATGGATGGGTGGATGGATGGATGGATGAATGAAAGTAATTAAGGAATGAAGAATGGATGACAAATGAACAGGAGAAGAGGAAGACTGCATGACATGGAGAGGAAGGGAGAGAGAGACAGGGCATGGAGGGAGAGCAAGTCTGCTGTGTTATCATCAGACAGACTGGTGCAACACACACACACACACACACACACACACACACACACACACACACACACACACACACACACACACACACACACACACACACACACACACACACACACACACACACACACACACACACACACACACACACACACAGGCCCAGTTTGCTCTGCCAAAGCTTTGCCCAGGGTGCCAACGACCAAGCAAAGGGAGACAATAATGCCCGAAACCCCCCACCCCCACACACCCCGTCCTTTCATCCCTCCATTCTTGGTACCCCCCCCCCCCCCCTCCCAACCTGCTCTTCTCCACCCGTTTGTTCTATGCATCACCTCCTTTGAGATCCATCAAAACCTCCAAACGCCACTCAGACACATACACACGTGCACACATGCACACAGTCACACAACTCTCTCCTGGTAAAGCTTTAGCTTTTTGTCTCCAATATAGCCCCAGGGGGGAGGGGATGAAAGAGAACGAGAGAGGGACAGAGAGAGAGAGAGATGGAGGGGGAGAGAGAGGAATGACAGCTAGTAGAGAACACAAGAGGAACAAGTTAAAGTGATGAATGGATGAAATTGAAAGCAAAATGGGTGGAAAGAGTGTTGGTGGACACCTCATTATGTCCAAAACAGTTACTACTTTTCAGGATTCAAATTCAAAAACAGCACATGTAGCAGATCAAAACATGTCGCGCCACGTTTTGAGCTAGTTGGATGTGCTACTTTTGATGCTTTGGTGTGACTCTGTTGTATATGATTGATCAAGTAGTAAGGCATTATTTATGAAAAACCCCAAAAAGGTTAGAATGTGGAGATGAAGGTTTTCTGCCCGACAGCAACAAATTGCTTTCTATACAGTTAAGGTTGCTATATGTATATAGATAGCTAAAATCTAAAATGGCACATGAAGCTTTCCCGGTTTCAGTGGTCGATCGGCTATTTTGAGATGAAGCTTTTCCCACAACAACCGAATAAGACACTATAGCAGCCCTGAGGGACTCCGCTCAACCATATGGGGTTTAAGTGGTTAAAGTCCAGGGGAACAGAGGAGGGGCACAGGCACGCTACATGACTGTTTAATTGGTATGTGTGCGCACGCGCGCGCGCACACACACACACACACACACACACACACACACACACACACACACACACACACACACACACACACACACACACACACACACACACACACACACACACACACACACACACACACACACACACACACACACACACACACACACACACCACTATACTTTATACTGTGGACATGAATGCCATTTGAAAAAATGTGGGCCATTTTGAGCCTAATTAAGCCCCAGTATAGGGGTACTACTGTTTGTACTGCAGATCCACTATTTTCGGCACGCATGGCAAGTATAAATCAGGCACGACTCCAAACCTCAACTAGAACTATCTCTAAATGCCATATCCTAACCTGAATCTCTCCCTAATTGTAAGCTTAACCTTTTAACCATGAAACATAAAACAATTTACATTTATTTTGTGAGGAGCAGGTAGATTGTCAAGACCTTTTCTCAAATTCTATGAATGTGATAGAAGATTGCACACACGCGCACACCCACACCCCCCCACACACACACACCTGTTTAATGGTGTGCATTCACACACTTCATTTGTATACGCATGCACACACACGTAGCTGTTTGGTATGCGCATGTGCACACACACACACATTACACAGACACAAACCAATTTCCCGAGCCCTGTGGTGTGATGCTTTAGTGCGTGCTACATTAGCCTCATTAGATATGCAAAGTGAACCAATTAGCAACACTGTGTGCAGGAAATGACATGTTCCACCTGAAGGAGTCGAGGAAACGAAGTCAGCGCTCAGCCAACAATAATAAATCATGTCGTCTGCATTTGTGTGCGTGCGTTTGTGTTTAACACAACACACAAATGTGAAATAATAACCGAATTACGCCGGTCAGGTATTGGCTATATTAAAAATGTTAATATAATTCAAATCACACCTAGAAATGGCAGAGTAAATCCTGCCCTCATCAAAGACTATAACCTCCTAGCTTCTGAAATCAAGTTTATGCAGCATTCTCTCATTAATTTGTCACTGTGAAATGAGTTGTGAGGGCATTTTAATTCTAGCACAAAGAGTGACCGATGTGCATGGTTACTCTCTGCTTATTATGTTTTATTTAATCTAAGGGATATCTTTATTTTAAATCTATCTGTGAATAAAATCTCTGGATTGTGACAGGGGGAAGGGCAATGACACATGACAACAGAAGGAAGATTATGTGAGGGGTTTTTAAGTTGTAGCACTATAACTATAGATACTGCATAGATCCTTCTAGTATCAGCCTTGCGATGTTGTGCCCTATGCCACCGAGGATCTTCCTCCATCCGTTGCCGCACCATTAAGTCCTTGACTGTTATCTGATGTATTTCTCGCTTTTCCTACTTCCATTCCATCTCATCAGATGGCCGATTTGCTACACAGATTTAATTACAGTTTACTGTCAGGTCACCCTAGATACTGTAGCCCTTGTAAAAAAAAAAAAGATCTTGAGGAACGGACAAAGGCGGAAAGGAAATTAAAAGCCTGTCAAATAAGTGTATTCTACTCTGAAAGATCTAAAGATATATGATGATATGGAAGATCTTACGGAGGAATTTAATGTTGTAATTAAAGAATCAAAAGCACAGAATCTTTCAAAACGAATTTCTGAAAATTCCCTCTAGTACAGTAATGAACCACTCTCCAGAGGAATGTTTCTTTACTAAGAAAATGTAAAATATAAAACACGACATCAAATAATCCCACTTTCATGTCACCTCTCTTCCTTATGTGGAGGCTAAAATGGATGCATTTGTTCCTTTACCCGCAGAAAACCCTCATAGACCTTATTAGTTATTACACATTAAATCCTCTCCCTGTTCCACACTGTCCCCACAAGACTGATTAAAGTTTGCTCTACTGTAGCACTTTGTTCATTATAAATAGCTCCCTTTCCCACTGGTTCAGTACCACCTGACTTCAAGTGTGCCGTCATCCAACTGCTTCTTTAAAAACACAATCTGCACCCCTCGGTTCTTAGACATTAGAACCATTTCTAAACTCCCATTGATATCCAAAGTTTTAGAGAAACCTGTGTATAAACAGTTTAGTTTAGTTTGACTATATGAACACCAATAACCTTTTTTAAAACTTTGTTATTTTTAGATTATTTACACTGTTGGATGGCACAAAACTTTTTACAGATAAATAACAACAAATCAGAAGTCATCTTATTCAGCCCGCCATGCTCCACTGCAATCATTCAACATAATCTTAGTGACCTCTGCTAAAGTAACGATTTGAGAAAGTGATCTTAGTTAGGCTATAACACAGGTAAACAAGGTTGTCCAGTCCTGTTCTTGCCATCTAAGAACCATCTCACCGTCTAGATCACTGCAACTCAAAAAGAAGAATAGCCATATATACCATCTCCAATTAGAGATTAGCCCCATCCTTCATGTAGGATGTAGGATTATGTAGCCAAAACTTCTAGATACAAAATCAATCTCAGACTGTTGTGTTCTGTATATGTGGAATATGAAGAAGATGCCATTGCCTGCAGCTCGGCTGCATTCAGCTCAGCATATTTTAATTATAGAAGCTATCTTTGATGAACAGAACACAGTGGTGCTGTAAAATCCTTTAGTGTCCACACAGTAAATTTAAGTGGCCACTGAGTTAATTGAACAAAAAATGTTTTTTACAACACTGAGGATTTCGCTGTCTAGTGTCTCTCTTACATCAGCATGTGCTCTCATATCTTCTCTCTCTCTGATTCCCCAACCCAGGTGCTGGTCTGGCACACTCGTACGGAGAAACCACACCTAGGGAACGAGCCCAAGCATCGGAAGGACAACGTAATCATCGAGGTCTAAGGCAAAAAGGCCAATCAGTCTGCTCGTCGTTGCTGCAGGGGGTGTGACTTATGACAGCGCCTTCCTTCTTCATTGAATGGATGGCACAGAACAGTACACACTGCTTGAGATGAACAAGGAACGCTGGAGCGATTGCATGATTCCCCAAACTCTCGGCTGTCTGTGAAACTTGCTTGGCCGGGACTGGCTGCCAGAGTCTCTCCTATGGCACAAATGTGTCTCGTCTAGCTAAAGGCCCTGACACACCAAGCCCATTTGCAAGAACTAACGGCGACTGATCGGATACGATAGCTTTGCGTCACCTCATGTCTCAGATAAAAAGTTGTGCTGGAGAACACTGGAAAAGACTATACGGTCAGCTGATGGCTGACAGGAGGTGGCATCAGTCTAGCACGACATGTCTAGCAGAGCTCTATTTCTAAAGCTGTGACAATTAAAACAGCCTTTAAAGGCAGTTTTGGAATGTTCGTCAAGTTAACTTGAGGAGAATATTCATGAGACCAGAGAACACATAATTTCTACTTTGAGAATCACAGCTGTACGTGTTTCAGTCAAAAAGTAAAAAGAAATGTGAATACAGAATACAATATGAATATTATTTATGACATTTATTATTTAAACTGTCACACCTACTGTTAATATTAATTATTATAAATGTCTGGGTGAATACGTTATACAGCTCAGTGGCCTTGTGGTTAGTGTGCACCCTGAGACTGGGAGGTCAGGGTTCAATCCTCGGCAGAGTCATACAGAAGACTATAAAAATATGGTACCCAATGCCTCCCTGCTTGCCAGCATCAAGGGTTGGATTGGGGGTCCCTGCGATATACTAGCACTATGCCCTAGGTGTGTATGTGTAGTACATCAAGGGTTGGATTGGGGGTCCCTGCGATATACTAGCGCTATGCCCTAGGTGTGTATGTGTAGTACATCAAGGGTTGGATTGGGGGTCCCTGCGATATACTAGCGCTATGCCCTAGGTGTGTATGTGTAGTACATCAAGGGTTGGATTGGGGGTCCCTGCGACATACTAGCACTATGCCCTAGGTGTGTATGTGTAGTACATCAAGGGTTGGATTGGGGGTCCCTGCGATATACTAGCACTATGCCCTAGGTGTGTATGTGTAGTACATCAAGGGTTGTACGTGTACAACGTAGTACATCAAGCTGCCTCATGCTAAGGAAACAGGAGATCGTCTCCTGACCTATGGGCCACATGCCATGGCTTGAAAACCGTTGGTTTCCAAGGCTACTTACTTAACTCCTTGACTGCCAGTGATGAGTTAGTAGAGTTTTTTTTTTTTTCCTCCACAATTGACTTATAGCTAAGCCCCTCCCCAAACTGCTACGGTCCAATCACAGCTAAGCATAACATGGGTTAGACAAACCTCTCCTATATGATTAAAAAAGAAATGTCACACTGCTCACACACATATTTTTCCAGTGCATATGGCAGGCCTTGCTGACGGATTTGGAAGAGATTTTGAAGGTCTAGTTACAACCAGTATTTAATGTGTCTAAGTGGTAGAGGGCGGAGCTTTGCTAAAGGTGAATTGGCGTTCTGCCGTTCTCTGCCACGGATGAGTTAGACGAGTTGTAGTCCCAAAGGAAACGGAAGTAGAGAACGATCGAGTTGTGGTCCCAAAGGAAACGGAAGTAGAGAACGATCGGAAATTCACATCCTGATCCGGTCCCTGTATTGGAAATGCGGAATTGGCTTTTTCACCTCTTTTTTTCCCCCGTGGTGTTTTTAAGCAAGGCATGCTGTTTTCAAATGGCAACAACTCGGGAATGCAATGTCCAAGTGGATAATTGTTTTTCCCGTGAACACAACACACGTGTGGCGATCGACCGAGGGAGCGATACAAAAAAGGTCTGGCCAGGGGAGAACTGGGGGAGAACTAAATCTGGCAGTAGATTAAACTACATTTACAACTGATGTAATGGTCTTTGGGGTTTCCCAATCATTACGGTCATGCCGTCTTTGTCTTTGTTAGGAAGGACGGAAGCTCAGATGACTGAATGAATGTGTTGTGGATGAAATATCACATTGTATCTGTAATCTTTACAAAGCTAAGTGTGACATTATGGGACCAGGCTGGACTTGGGCGCATTAAATTGACTTTTTTCCTGAATTGAAAGACGATGTTGAAAGCTACTGTAGCTTTGAATAGCAGCAATCACAATGCAACCACCAAGAAAATGGACACTGGATTATGTTCCACAATGTACTATCTTAGCATTTATAGGAGGATTGTCAACTCATTTAACCATTTTACTTTCACCCCAAGATCAGGAAGTATGCAAAGCCATCAACTATGCGGTTATGTATGTTTTGTTTAACCATCATTAAAAACAGTTTAAGTGCCAGGGACGTTAAGACGAGCTGAATCTAACTATGTACTGATTGCCAGGGACGTTTTCTTTTTATATTCTTTTTTTTTTTTAAATCCATGTTTTTGAAAATTCATCTAATCTGGTGTGCAGGTGATGACATGCACATGACATGCACAATATAATTACATTTTCTTTCTTTTATTTATAATGGGAAAAGTGGCACCCAGGACCAAAACTGGTGTCCACCCCCTGGCACTTAAAGAGTGTTAAAGATTAATTTGAGCATTCAATTTAAACCTTTGCCGATACTAGGCTACTGTACAAGTTTATAAGCCATTTCATTGAATAGTGTGTGTCTGTTTACCCTTTTTTATTATCTGTCATTGGCTTGCTGCTCACTTCTTCTCACGCTGTGATTTGCTCATGGCTGAAGAGCCAAACAGAGAGCTCTTCCTGACTAATCACCTCCTCCGCTGATTCGACATGCTCAGTCGGGTGAATGGCCTCCGCTACCGCTAATGGCCAACTACTGCCAATGGCGTGGGAGACACCGAAGGAAAAAACGAAACTAAAAACGAAACATGAACAATATTGTTGACCACAGACACTCAAAGATGGCTTTTTGGACGATGTTGGCTTGGTGTGTCAGGGCCATTAGATTTACAAACTGGAATATTTAATAATTCTGTGTACTGACTTACCAGGGAATACTAATGTAATAAAATGATTAAAAAAGAATAAAAAAAGGCACCCGTTGAACCAACCACCCTGATGTGTTCATACCTTGCTGTGCACCCATAATGTATAAGTGCGATGGCCTTTGTGACCTGGCATGGCAGCTCGCTGCGGCTCTGCACACTGCAGTATGTGACCCTCTGTTTCAAACAGGCCTTGTGAGGAAGGTCATCTCTCTGGACAAGATTCCATCAATAATGTGCACTCGGTCTGCTACCACAACAAAGAAAACGTCTCACACATGTATTGCAACTTGCAGACAAAGGATTAAAAAGGGAATGCATTGAATGAACTGCCGAATGGAGGAATGCATACTATTGTACTGTCAGCTACACCAGGGTTCCCAAACCTTTCCATGCAAAGGACACCCAAACAGCCATAGTCTGTCTGTGAAATGGAAACATAAGAAAATTAGATATGTTAGTTTATTTTCTAATATATTTGAAATTGAAATGACAGATTTTTTGTAATGACACGTCCCCGTCCCCCCCCTCCCCCTCCAGTGGGCTTCACCACTAGTTCCAAGCCCATGTAAGGATAAGCACTGATCCACTGTGTTCTGATCTAAACAATGACAGCTATGGCGGGTGAGTTGGGGAGGGAAGGTTTATCACACATTACAACAAAAGTGGGTTAAATTCCAGCAGAATAATTTTTATTCCAAATGACCTCTTGGTAAAAGTCGAAGAAAGAATATATGACAGAGTAAACAAATAAAAACCTGAAAAGAGATAACCTTTACAGATAAGAAAACATAAAAGTCATTGGAAAAGATTATCACACAAAGATAGTTCATGGCTAATCACTGTTTTAATGCACGGACATCACTTTTTTGTTTGTTTTCTCTGTACTAGGCACCAGAAAAAAATGTAAACACGTTGAAAAAATAAACCTGGAGGACATTGGGTGTAGCCAAAGTGTCTGTGTCTTATTGTACACTATTTGTGTATTAATGTGTGTGGTATTGCAGATATGTGTGTGTGTGCCGTATGTATTAGTTATTGCATGGCAGAGGGACCCTGTGAAGATAGAAACTCTGCCTCTGCGCTTGGCAGTGTGTGTGTGTGTGTGTTTGCACGTGCGCGTGTTTTGTTCATTCAAGCGATGTTGAACTTTGGGTTGTACGCAGCCTCGGGGACCACAGGCGTTTTGTTTTGTACCTGGCCATCATAAGTCACCAATGCTTGTGTAACATGATTGATGATATGTCTTTCCCAGTCAGTGAAACAAGCGGAGACAAATAGTAACAGGCCTTTCCATGTGTATGTGCTAAAAGTGTGATTTTGAGACCAGTTTCGCCATACAATGACAGAAAATAATTACTCACAGAGTACAGGAGCGACTGAGCAAGATGACTAACAATATTGTAAGTTAGAGTATATCGTGGCCATGTAGCTATACAACCCAATGTTGTTCAACATTGCTTTAATGCAGTGGTTCTCAACCTTTTCAGGCAGCGACCCCCCCAAAATAATCATATTTGAACTGACGACCCCCAACCCTGACAAGCACTAGCAATTGTAAGAGTTGAGGCATTAAAATAGTTTGACTCAGTATCCACAGATAAATATTGTGAAAATGGCAGATCTACAAGCTCACAATGCCTCGCAAGCTTGTAGATCGGACATCTTCACAATTTTCTTATTTGCCAATTTGGCCAATGTTTTGCCAGTTTTTATAGGATAGTTCTTTGATGCGGTAATGGCCTTTAGGGCCAAGTCTATGTCTGCCACGTGACGTCAAGGGGGGGGGGGGGGGCACAAGAGCAAACATAAAATGTCCATAGACTTGGTTTGCCACATGACGTCATGGGGGTGCCACATACAAAGTCGGGCGTTGGAGGGGCTAGCACACCTCAAAAATCACAGGTTGAGAACCACTTTAATGTATACTCTCAATGCAGACATTGTCTAGTTCCCTTCTCCTTACTCTCCTAGTAGCAGGATTGAACTGCGATGATGTCAGCACAGAACCCATAGGAAGTTCACAGCGGGACCCATCCAGTGCTTTCATACAGGTCCCATTTTGCTCACCGGTGTGCTTCCATTGAGGATTCCCCTGGTGTCAATTCACATCCTAAAAAAGGTCCAGACTGACAGCGTCGCCACCCAATCCCCTCTCTTCACTAGCAGCCGCCTCCTCCAGGGCTTGATTGGTCGTCCAGGTTTATTTGCCTCAGACAAATACTATGCTTCTCCTGTACACGCACACGCCGAAAACACCACAAGTGAAGATGACGACGCGAGAACAGATGACAGGGGAGATGATGAGGAGAGTTACATTACAGTACAGAGGAGGTTGACTCACATCACACCGGACCGGGTCACCATTTTACTACAGTACATTCTACCTGGCAGGCGGCACACTGATCTATTTCTACATAATTTTCTCAACAGTTGTTTGATAGGCTTACGTTGTTAAAAATTGTGCGAAAAAGGGTATAAATTCCACCTAAGCAGATGTGACGGTCTGCAGCTATTTTGCCTGTGATCAACAGTGACGTGACACACTTAGCCGCAACTTAGAGCAGATACCAGCTCTACTGTTCAAAGTGTGGTTAAGGCAAACTGCTCTGATTCCAGAAGCGCTCTAATTTGCTCTGGGGGACTGTGGGAAATGTGGTCCATTACAACAGTAAGGAATGACTATAGTGGGTTTGAAGTTCAGTTTCCCAGAACCCAGTTTACTGTAATTACAGACACTACAGGCTAGCAACAACACCCATGAGGGACAATAATGGCCGCCCTGGAACTGAACAACTCAAAGTGATTTAGTCACATTGGACTTTTACTGTGTTGTTTTTTTAATTTGTTTATCCTATTTATTTTTATTTATAGCTAGCAGTTTTACTGCAAAATGTTAATGTTTTCGGAGGGAATATTTTCGGGGCAAGTCTCTGTGATTTACTTCTTATACTAGGCCTCCCCCTGTTTTCTCTCGACACTTAATATCTTATTAAAATATGAGTGTAAAGGGTTCAAGTGAAATCCCCAAATCCCCCAAAAGTAAAAAATATCTAGTATCCAGAAGGACTTCTGGAGAAACACGTTCTCTCCCACAGCTTCTGGGGAGGGAGTTTTTTTTTAAATGTTCACATAATTACTGTACCAAACGCTCAAACAGTTATCTGCTACGAGGGCCTCCGTTTGACCTACACAGATCTAAAGGGACAAGGGAAAGGAAGAGAGAGAAGGGGTTTAAAGTCAGTGTACACGACAGAGCCATATCTAGTACTTTAGATACTATATTATGTCATTAGCTAACTATCCATTTTGGTAAGGAATAGGATATAACTGACATATTACTATAATAGACACTTATTGGTCCAGCAGGTTTTTTTTCTTTTTGCAGATATGTTGTTCTTGTCCCTCTCACTGGTCGACGACATGAAAATGAAAGGAAGAAAAACACTAAAGGGACGTCTC
>NC_136791.1:38828271-38833271 GCF_951216825.1 Electrona antarctica
GTGACAAGGACACTCTCTCCTGTCAGCTTCCCACCCACGAACACTGGCGATTGTGTTTGCTGGTGTGCCCAGCTATAAGCAAGGGAATCAAAGTATTAAACGCAGGTCCCTGTGGTGGTGAGCGAGTGTGTTACCTCTACACCCATTAAATGCTTTATTTTAAAAGGCTTTTCTGATTTACTGTACATCACCACAGAGACACGAGGGAGGCTGACAGGAAAAGGAGCGAGAAGAGACATCACATTACTGTGGTTGACAGCAGGCCACTCCCTTCTCTTAAAAAGCGTGTGTTATTGACATGCTTGTTGTGCATGTCTGGCTGTAGGGATTACTGCACTGTATGTCCTGCATCGTGTGGAGAGCTAAATGAGGGAGACATGGAGATATATTCTCCGGCACCGGCGCCAGCCCCGGCGTCGCATTAGTGTGCATTAGGTGTTTTCGCGTTAGTCTGACACGCTAACCAAAACCTAACCTAACCCTCACAGGGAAGCCACAGGTGATGTTTAACTGGCAACGCATGTCGGGAACCACGGGTGAGTTTTAACCAGCCACGCACGTGTTTTACCGACAACGTATGTGTGTCATAATCGCCCCACCTTCCCCCGGCAGTGCCGCCCGTGTTTGATCGCCAGTGCCGGAGAATGCACTCGCTCCTTCTGCCTACCACTACTACACACATACTGTATGGTAAGTGTGTACTTCATGACATCATGGATGGTAAATAATGATCCCATCACTCGATTTAAACTCATACTGTGTAATACGTAATAATGCAATAATTCCAAAAGTCCATTTTGATATAATTAGAGCGTTGTAGGATCGTACATGGCCTGTTTTGGCCAAGGGACACCGTCGTGCAAACGAAGCATAATCCCATACATCCCTCATGTGCTGTCAACACACAGACTGAACACAGCAGAGACACACACAACTCAGTACGGTATGAAGGAAGCACTGTACTCTGTTGTCTTTCATTTCCGTTTGGAAATGAAAGACAACAGAGAGTTTACAACCAGACTCGACCAAACAGCAATGCTATCAGATAGGACCTTTCTGTTTGGATGTATGGGCTGTCAAGTCCAGAAAGTAGTTTTTTGCCCCATCCCCATCTACCTTAATTATTTTTGTAATGTTTTTTTGTGGCTTTCGCCTTTATTTTATATATTTTTTATGGAGGGACAGACGGTAGGCTGACAGGAAATGGGGAGAGAGATGGGGGGGGGGGTTGACATGCAGTAAAGGGATCGGGAGTCAAACCCGAAGTCTGGCACACTGCCAGACTGGATTACCAGCCAAGGTGCCTGGACCGCTGAGCCACGGCCCAGGCCCCCCATCTACCTTAATTGTATTTTAAACAAAAATGTTTAATCTGATTGAATAGATTATTTTGATTATAATTTCCTGTTTCATGTCAAGGACAGGTAAGATTGTTCCATGCTTTCACCACAGGCTCAACACGATGCTTGGAGCATCTATCCTCCGGGACAAGTCTTGTATCTAAACCATTACAATACATAAGCTTATTAAAAAATCACCATATAAGATAATAAGTATGAATAATTTCATCATGCTGCTTCTCAGCAGCAACCGTGGCCGACGCATACAGAGAAGGAAAGATTTCTGGGGTCTTAAATCAATACAATATTTGATGTGTGGAGTGATAACACCCTGTCATGTGTCGCACATACATAATAGCCACAAAATAACATTGGCAGGCTAACGCTTGCACAGATACATGCACACACATGCATCCCCACTCTTATCTGAATGACTTCATTCCACCCACGTCAACACAAGGACACTGCAGTAAAGTCTCACACACGCTTGTGTAATGAGATCAATTAATCCACATCAACAAGTTCTAATATACAAATGCACATTGGTATAACTATTTCTAAACCCCAAACCAATTCAGGTTCCCATTCCGTAGGTCACTTTGATGCGCTGTTCAGGTACAGTACATACAGTCCATGTGACGCATGTTTAACACACACAACGATAGAAAGAACACTGGACTCTGGCCAGCTGCACATCACACAAATAAATAAATAAATCATCATCAGCTTTTCATTCCTAATCCTGCATGCATGCATGATCTGTGATATTATGTTGGTATGCAAATTGCAAAGGTACACACAAACATCAGTAATCATGCAGATGTGGCTGCTTTCCAAATGTGAAGGCACCACGCAAACATGGCGGAAGCACAATATGGCGTCCCTGCATTTTGTGTTCACGCCGTTACTTATGCCCGATTTATGCCTGGATGCGCGTCGTGCCGCTGCGACAGGTCGTGGGTTATTTTCGGTGCGTGCGTGACACCGGCACGCCACGCACCTACGTATAAATCAGGCTTTAGTGACTGCAGCACATGACTCACATGATAGATGGTGTTTTTCTCTATAAGCTGCCATGCCCCGCTTTCATATGAGGGGATCTGAGGTGTCTCCAGGACACAAATGAGTCACTGAGATGTGTTTGCACGCACGCATCTGTGTGTGCCGTACGTGTGTGTGTGTGTGTGTGTGTGTGTGTGTGTGTGTGTGTGTGTGTGTGTGTGTGTGTGTGTGTGTGTGTGCACAGCGGAATTGAACCACATAAACCCTCTCTATAGACTTGGACATCTGGACCCGAGTTGGCTCTGTAACTTGGACTCACAAGAGTTTGTAGGTCTGCTCTTTTTGGCTAAGGGTTTCAAGGGCTTAACTCTGAGAAGTATAACAATGAACCTGTAAGGCTGCAGAATAAATGAGGACTCTGGATGTTGCTGTGTGTAGAGTAGACTCTCCATGGACATGTTTATATGAACTTTATAGTATAGTGTTGTCCACGACTGAATGCACACATGAGCATCGCTCCGGTCTGAGTACAGAGGATACAACCAGCTCAGAATACATTGACCTTTAATCTCTCTTCCATTTTCATGAAGCATCTTTTCTTGTTACGCACGGCAGGCACTCACGCATGCATGCACGCACGCACGCTCGCACGCACGCACACACACACACACGCACGCACGCACGCACGCACGCACGCACGCACGCGCAGTCACTGCTTGCCTGTGTTGCTGCTCATGCGTAGGCGTGAGTCCAATATTTTGACTTCTCAGCCAGACAATAGAAATATTTGACTCTCTACACTGTCTACAGTATACAGTATGGTTTAACTGAAAATGTCTGGGCCCAATGTCTGTGAACACACAGAATTCCAACTCCAGCCATCTGACTCCAACACCCTACAGGCCACTTGTACATGAAACTCCACTGGCGGAAGGGTTGCGTTCTGCGACAACACATCCAGCGACCGATTTCAACAAAGTGAAATCTGAAGTCAATAACGTGAAAAATGAATGCGATGATCTGAGGAGAAGCAACACCCGAATGCTGGCGGTGCCGGAGGGAGTCAAGGGCCTGATAGATCTGGTAGATCTGCTATTTTTGGTGGATGGTAGTTTCCATGTTCTCAATAACTATGTATTTTTCATGCCCTGTATCCCACTGAGTTTACATATCATTTCTGCCCCAGCAGATCTCACTCTCCCCCAGTCAGCGAGTAAGATAAAAGATTGTTTTCTCCTGTTTGACGTCTTGCATTATCTGCCCCTCTGGTGAAAAACATGTTATTCGGCCTTGCTACGGTGCCAGAGCAGACAAGTTGTCTCCTAGTTACGTTAGCTGGTTGTCAGTAACTTGGGCTGTGAACTACATTTACTTAAAAGAACTACGTTTCCCTTTGATCACACTTTCTGGATTCCCGGAAGTGTGATTTGCCACGTCAGTTGTACTGTCCCAAGTGAACCTCCCGGCAATAGGTGTCGCCATAATTCACTTTTTGATTACCCTCTGAACTCCTAATGCATTACTTCCCCATGTGAAAAGGATGTTATGACTTATGTAGTATAAAATGCTGTCACTGATGATGTGTCAGAGAGAGATCGTTTTAACGCTGTACGGACCTGCCATTTCTCTCCCGATGTGATTTGTAATATATATCAAATGGAAAATCATTAGCTCTGGTGTGACTTCTCTTCTTCCGTGTCTGGTGTCAAACTCATTCTAAGGTATTCTGGTATACTCTGATACTTCTCTGCCTAATCCTCTCATTTTGATATTGTAGTTTTCCTCTAAAGTATTTATCCTTATAAGGTATTAATACAGTTTTATAAGTTTAACATTATAACAGTAAAGATAAAGTTAATATTCACTTGTTTAAAAGGTTTACAGTCCTTCTGACTTGAGTATTACATTCTTACAAATTCTCCTCCACGGTACTCCTCCAGAGTCCAGATGATTGATTGGTCTTCGATCCTTCCCTTATCCTAAATTTATATGCATCAGGGCCCACAGCCAAATTCCTGAGGGATGTGAAACAGCTCGAGGACAAACCTGTTTTGGAAAGCTATGCCAAAAGATGGAGAGCTGGTAGCTACTGGGTCCATGTGTGATCCGTGTACGCAGCACTTCCACACCCCACTTCCAACAGCTCATCCTCTGCAAGTCCAAACAGGATGCTGACTCTCTTTTGTTCCATGGTGGGAATAAGATCACTATTCTTCCCAGACCTTGCGTCGGTGTTGTGAACAAATTCGCATACTGTAGGGAGTGCTAAATTATAATTCGGATTGGTTGATTCATTCCTAGTGTCAAGTTTAGGGTTCTCTTTCCCGTCTACCTCAGAGTTTCATTACCTGACCGGAAATGGCACTAATACAAGGACTCTATGAAGGTTGCTTTAATTGCTAAATGTCTTGATCCTGGACCAGGGTGAGAGCATCACATTATTTTACAGTGAGATCTAATGCCACAGTGTGCCGGACCACTGGCCAACTGTAATGGAATGCTTTGGACACATATACAGAAAGTGACAATTCAGTCATCAAATAATTGTCTCTTCTTTAACCCATTTTGACCTGAGATCAGATTCTAAAAATGTCTTCTACATCCTGACAGTTTTCTGAAAAAGCTACGTTTCCGTGTCAGTCGTTCTTCGATTTTTCA